>NC_137041.1:27904176-27941676 GCF_032717465.1 Coenobita brevimanus
GGACAAAATTTCACATAATATTTCATTACTACAACCTCGGATATTGCTCTCATTGTTAATAATTTTTTTGACGGGAGAGGCTTGGTACGTTTCTTTGCCAGCAGGTGATTCTCTTTGATATGATGCAAAAGGGAAGACTGTGACAGATGCTCTTATTGTGAAGTAAACGTCTTGGAATTTTTTTATTCTGAAACACAAGACAAGGAGATATGAAATACATTTGTAGAAGCTGACAGTCTAAATAAGAACGAAGTGCAGTGTACTGTACTGCATTGTATTGTTATTCTTACCAGACATGGTGAAAAGGTTTTGTTTAAAAAAGGATCTCGGGTGTTGTTTTTTAGAACAATAAATCAAAGGTCAAGGACAAAAACCAAAATCAGTTTTAATGGTTTTGATCCGATTTCAGCTAAGCATTGGGAAAGTTTAATGGCATAAGGCAAGACGAAGGCCGTCGAGTTTGAGATATTAGTCAAAAGTGAAGGTCACATGGTATGGCCAAAGTTCGACATGCGTGGGTGAAATAAGGTTCGGGGTAAAGCCAAGGATTAAGGGATTTCATTTAAGAACAACCAATCAATCCTCAAAAGCACTGGGTCGGGTTAAATTTCACCCCTTGTGTGCGGTTGCACACTACAAGTTTGTTCATGGTTGTTCGTATCCATTGCGCTCGCTGCACCGTATTTTTTTTTTTTAATTGTTGTCTAACTCTGGACACAGTTTAGACAGTTCCTCGCAAGCCCAGCTGTTCTCTGTGTATTACACACCTTCACACGTTACCGATTCGACACCCAGATCAGTGTTCATGCATCTGTCAATCAATCTGTCTATCTATCTCTAGTATCTACCTACCCACAGTATCCGACTGTCAACCGTATCTGCCTGTCCCATTAACTGGTAACTTGCTCTTTTAATAAACTACAGATAATCTCTCTCTCTCTCTCTCTCTCTCTCTCTCTCTCTCTCTCTCTCACACACACACACACACACACACACACACACACACACAAAATAGAGTCGTGTAGCTTATACACCATTATTCAGCTTTTAATAGCATGAAAAATGAATCTGTTAAACCCTGCAATAGTAATTTCAGCAGTGTTACAACACCAGTTGAGATTTAGAAAAATGTAGAGCAGCAATTTATATTCTGAAAAATACACAGCAGTGAGATAAGGGAAGAATTATGGTAAGTGTTGGGAATGTACAGAGTTATAAATATATATTGCGCTCACCAGTCTTGTGTGTTGCAGGGTCGGCTTAGTAATGGTTTCGTGTAGAGCCAAGGTAGTTACCTCTTGACATTATCAGTACAATATTAATGATGCATGGAATAAACCCCTCCCATACGGGCATGTTTTGACCCGCGCCTTCTGTGTGTGTGTGTGTGTGTGTGTGTGTGTGTGTGTGTGTGTGTGTGTGTTTTGCTCATTTTCGCATTGTCATATCTCAGCAACTAGACCACCTAGATTCCTAGAACATTGGGTAAGAAACAGTAATAATTATTAAAATAAAAAAAAAAAATCATCAATCCTTCATCTCTCCAATGCACGTGTCCACAGGCCGATAGGTGGTGGCGCTACGGTGCATGTAGGTCGAAAAGCGAGATACTCGTAGCTTTGGGGGGATGTCGGTGAAGCGGCGTTCGGACGAGCGTAAATGGACGTAGCCTTGGCTTGCCAGCCTAGCCGGTTACTTCACCAGCCACTGCCTCTGTCGTGGGTCGTGTACCGTTAACCTGTGCGAGTGCAGAGCTCACCAGTATGGCCGGTTTCCAGCCATACAAGAGTGCCACTGCGCTACGGTGTGTAGAGGGTCAATACAGCACAAATATATTAAAATTAAGTTACGTCAGGAAATATATATATTTCTGTTAATCCTTGAATGAGAATCATTTATTAAAAAAAAAAAAAAAAAAAACTTTTGTCTGCACCTTACTTCACATTCAGAACTGGTTTGTGTACACCTCAGTCAATTATTATAATTTACATCACAAAATTTCTTTGTTACCCACTTTATAAGGTACTTACTTCTCTTTCTTATTTTCCTGTTAATAATTAGTTTGTTTCTTACTCTAAATACTATGTTTGCACAAAGATTTTTTTTTAATACTCAGGAATCATATATTGGTTTGTTTGTACGTTTTTTTCACCATTTTAATTTAAATCACTGAATGTCTTACTGTACTTATTTTTTCTAAAAGACAGTTACTTTTACTTTTTACTTTCCAACTAAGTGCTTATGATTAATCTATTACTGTACGAACATTAAGCACCATGAAGACTTAATATTCAGGCATCACTTTCTGTTCACTTACATAATAGCTATTTACAATGTGTTAATTTGCTACATACAATTGTATAAAATTTGGGGGGGCAAAAACCGAAAAAAAAAAAAAAAAAAAAAAATCCTCACTCCCACACACCAGTGTCTAATACATGTCTTGCCCGTGATAGTCCAAACAGTTAAGCAGGCACAGTGCTAACCTTGCATTCTTTGCAATGGTATCTAATTTCTTTGCACACCTTGAGTTGTGCCTGAGAAGTCAGACATATATGGGGATGCTTGACTTGCGTGTTGCCAGCTGGAGTCTCCCCAACGAGTACGAGGCAGCTGGGCAAAGCTATATCATCTGGCTTTCACAATAAACTTCACCAAACGATGAAAGCAGTTCCAGAACCAAGTCCTTCTCGAAGTGGCACAAAGAAGTATTGGCGTTGGTTGTATACTTATAATGTATTAAACAGTTCAGCATAGTTATGTCAATATATAGAAATGCCTTCTTGTATCACTTGCAGGACTTGTGAAGACAGCTGAATCCACTAATTTGCATGTCTGACTTGTTAACGAGCTGCATGTTCACGTTATAATCATTCACAGCATCGGGCCTAAAGAAGAGATCCTAGGTCCTGCTTCCCTGTGGCCTCCATCTCTCCTTTGCAAACAATACGGGTAGTAAGGATGTTGACCATCCTCTTGTCATGTCACTGGATAGCCAATATCTTACCACATTTCATCTTGAGGAGTGCTCTCTTCCCCGTCTTGGTGGGGAAGGTGGGAGAGTTCTTTTTCCACGCTCTGACAGTACCACAAGTCCCCGTTTTCTTAGAAAGGATAAGCTTAGGTAGATCAGAGGATGTGTAGTAACTGTTGTTGCACTGAATATGACTAGCCCTGAAGTAGCGGTCCACGAAGACCTTCACGATTGTGCCAGAGAAACCGTAAAGGCCATCAATGGGGATATGCACATCTGAGGCCAATTACACCCACTAAAATTATTTTCGGCACCCCATGCATCGATACCCTACGCATCTCTCACTGTTACATACGTGGTAACAGTTGGTACACCTGACTCCTTTACTCCCTGTATATCTCCTCCCCTCCCCCCCACCTCTGTCACTGTTTGTCTGTCTGTCTGTCTGTCTGTCTGTCTCTCTCTCTCTCTCTCTCTCTCTCTCTCTCTCTCTCTCTCTCTCTCTCTCTCTCTCTCTCTCTCTCTCTCTCTCTCTCTCCAGATATAGTATAACTTCGTAGCTTCATGTCATGTACAATGAATAATTCATAGCAGTGGACAAAATGCTCAAAGAAAAGTCTCAAAGCATTATCCACTAGGTAATAAGTCAAAGTGCTATTATTCTGCTTAGCACCCATCGTATCCAAGGGTATCACCTTAGGATTTTCTGAACATGTTGCGATACAATGACAGCCACCATTAGCATTTAAAAAATGGGTTGATGACAAGCTCATCTAAACACGTCTGCTTCCAAAGAACTTTACTACAGTATTATATATCTCAGCTGCCTCATGTCCTTTCTTCCATCATCCTTCCTCTTTAGGAATTTTAAGATTTATTATTCTCTCCTGAGGACCAGTCTTTACTATCCGTTCTCTCATATTAACCATTTTCGTTTTATAAGTCCTATAACTGGAAATCATCTGTAACTGCAGCCAAGCTAGGGCCTGTCTTTTACCCTCATTAACACCGATTAGCCTGCACTGCAGCCTGTTGTAGCAAGAGGCTTATCTAATTGTACTACGTAATACTTTAACCAGGGACAGATCGGCAATCTCTCACCCATGAATGTAAACTTATGACGGGAAATCACCACTACAGTATGGTACTAGCTACAAAGAAATTTATTAGAAAGTATGATAAGCCGCAGTTTTGTCTATTAATAATGCCATTAAAGTAAAGGTGATAACCTACAACATTATAAAAATTCCGCTAGATTAAATGAATGAACTTCACTTGTAGATATAAGCTCATCGCATTTTCCCTTAGGGAAAGTTCCATAAATTGTTATGTTCGTCTTAATTTGAAATTGTTGTATTCCAAAACACTCTCAGACTCACTGAATCTAAATCAGTAGCAATAAAAAGGCTCAGTAAGCGGTGACATGAAGCCTCCAATGCCACTATGAATATGGTCCTAAGGCTCAGCAGGTCAGGAATACCAACCTGGCATGTTAACTCAGGAGTTTGTTTTCAGATCTCTTATCTGGTGTGTCACGCTAAAAGAATGCAATAAGTTTGTTAGAGGATGTAGATCACAAAGCCTTGCACAAAGCCAGCCATCCAGTAGCAAGTCAAAAAAAAAAAAAAAAAAAAAAATATTCCGAGGCAGTGATGCTTTCATGGCACATATTGGATGAATGCTAGACATCCCCTGATTACAACAAACGATTAGTCGACCACAGTGTTCTGGAATGGTCAGGAATAATTGGCAACGGACTTCTTGATAAAGTTAAAAATTGTGCAAACTTCCCACAGCCTGGCATTTGGATGAAGTCCAGTGTTTGGGGCGAAGTACAGGTATCTCAGGATAACAAGGTACGTGTCCTGGGGCATGACTCTCCCAAACACAGGTGTGGTGGTGTCGATTCGAGGGTTCAGTATTCTCATTCAACACATGCTTCGTGACGTGGGACATCGGTATGGTTAGGGTGAGCCACATGAGGATGACAGTGGAGGCATCACATAGTGTCTTCTGCGGTCCTTACCCATTTTGTCAGTAGTCTTGCCCTCAAAAGAGCTCTTCCCCGACTCCCTTGAATAGAGGGGCATGGGACAGGCTCAGGTGGGTCGTCGGCATTGCTCTTCTCCAGGAGTAGCATTGTGGGAGAGGGTGAGAACACGAGTGGCATGCTCTCCATGTGGTAGATGCCCTCCTCTGACACTGATGTCACATTGCTGGACAACGGCGACACAGATAAGTCCAATTCTTGTCCTATTATGTTGTCACTAAGTCCCATCCTTGAGCATGTGGGCAGTGGCGGCCTGACAGGGGTGGAGGTGGTGTGCCCTGGGCAGCCAGGCAAGGAATCGGATGGAGTGAGAGAATAACGGATGTCGATTGCCTGTGAACGCACGGATGACTGATCTGGTCACTCCCTGCTGTCACCAGAGTTGGATGAGACTCTGTTAACCTCTGTGGATAACAAGTAATTAAGCACATGATTCAAAATAAGGCATAACTACTGATGTGAGCATACATGTCACCAGCAGTGCTGAGAACCCCTCCCTCTGTGTGTATATGCTTGCCACCCACAACTTAATGGTTTGACATAAAAGTTACACACACACACACACACACACACACTAAGGTATAAAAATTTGTCAGAAATAGAGAACGTTGCAGGGTAGACATCAGTAGTGCGGAGTGAGCAGCTCCAATAAGACACGAGCATTGGGATACGGAATATAGCCTGTGGATCACCCTGCATAATGGTGAATGAGTGTGGGCAATTTTAACATGATTATCTGATGTCAGTTTTCATTTTCATTTAACTTTCTCTATTTCTGAAATATACCGTTCTTGCAGATGGTGGTGGTGATGATCATGGTAATATCACAGCATGACTCTGGATCCTACAGATCCAGTTCATGGAAGAGGAAACACAGGATGATGATGACGAAAGTATGCTTGATCTGACTTTCCTTAATGCAAAAGAGACGCAGTGCATTAGTTTTCTTTGTGTGTGTGTGTGTGTGTGTGTGTGTGTGTGTGTGTGTGTGTGTGTGTGTGTGTGTGTGTGTGTGTGTGTGTGTGTGTGTGTGTGTGTGTGTGTGTGTTCTTTGTATTTACTTTTATCTTCATTTTTGCAGTATTTTTTTTATCAGGTATAATTCCTCTTTCTTTTCCATCAGTGTTTCTCTTTTCCTATTGTCCATTCCACAGCTTACTGGGAATTGGCAAGAGGCATCTTTTTCCCAGGGAGGAGGGGGAAGAGGAGCAGAAGGATTCTAAAGATTATTATTGCCTGGTAACAGTGATAGCCCATTAGCATCGCATAATGCCGTTTTAGGAGTATGGTAATGGAAGGAAATCTTTTTAGCACAACGTATGGCATTAAGTGCGTTTGCAGTCAATCACCTGTTGTGGAGTGGGGCTGCACATAATTCCTGTACATCGTCATTTCCCTTTTCCCGCCCTTTTTACAGGCCTGTCTTTCACTCATTCTTTCCAGTTCTCATACTTTTCTCCTATTCCTTCAAAATACATTTTACTTTCGAAGCTCTTATCTGTCGACACCAAATGTCCTTCAGATCCTCACAAGTCTGGCATCAAAGATCCTTCTTCGCTTGGCTGCTGTTTTCTTTCTCTCTCTTTTCTTCGCCTTTTCTTTTATCGGTTTCGCTTCCAAGTCCAATCGGCTTGACGTCAACCCTCACTTCGGCGTGTCAGCCCCCCCCCCTCTCTCTCTTTCTCTCTCTCTCTCTCTCGTCTGGAATTGTGAAGACTGTGACCTACTCTATGTCAGAGAGAGAGAGAGAGAGAGAGAGAGAGAGAGAGAGAGAGAGAGAAAGGATGAAAATAATATAAAATTTAGGTCGGAGAAGTAAGTGTGTGTGTGTGTGTGTGTGTGTGTGTGTGTGTGTGTGTGTGAGGACAATACCTTTTAGCTAATGACTGTACGGTCACAGGAGTACCATCCATTAACACCCTTTCCATCTCTCTCTCTCTCTCTCTCTCTCTCTCTCTCTCTCTCTCTCTCTCTCTCTCTCTCTCTCTCGTGTTTCATATATATTTTTGTCCACCTACATCCCTACAACATTGTCTGTTCAGATATCTATCTATTTATCCATTCACATACTTATCTATTTGTATATATTTCCATCAATACTCCAGTGTTTACTATATCCTTATACATATATCAATTAATCTGTCTATTTATCCGTCTGCCTATCTGTCTATCTTGTCTAATTAAATATGAAAATATTTTCTAATGAGGAGATATATAGTATAAACATGTATGCAAACTGTTGTGTATCATATGACAACCAACGACATCCATGCACAGAAACGACAGACGCGAAAAAAATATGTTCATTATCCTATATAAAGAAGTATTTGCGAGTTAATGGTAAGAGTTTTTAAAATGCAAGATTACTTATCAAATCCTTTGCTTAGTATTTTCAGATAAAATGCATTTCCCCAGTTTCTGGAGCTTCATTTCTATTACAAAAAATATAATAAGCACGGAAAGGGGTATGCTTCCTCAAACTGATATATATACAGAGAGAGAGAGAGAGAGAGAGAGAGAGAGAGAGAGTTCGGCATCAGGTAACCCAGGTTTCTCTTTCTGGTTTCCTACCTTTAACACCCCTTCCCTCCCCCTACTTCTCTCTCTCTCTCTCTCTCTCTCTCTCTCTCTCTCTCTCTCTCTCTCGTTTACTGAAGTTCCTAATTTTCTTTATTTGCTTTCTCTCACCATCTTTAATTCCTTCCACCGTTCCTTCCTTCCTTTCTTCCTCCCTTTGTATATTTTCTCTTTCTCCTTTAACCTCTTTTCCTTTGATTTTCATTTTACAACTGTTACTTCCAGAAGATTTTAATCAGCCCTTGTAGCGAGGATGACTAACATAGCTATGAAGCTCTGTAACTCTTCATATTAACATTCCCAGGCTAATACTTAGCTAAATTAAATGGTCGAGCGTTGGCTGGAGCTGAATTAAAATTGTTCTGTCTTTGAAGAGTTAAGCATGACGGTACTAACTCACTGTCATCTGTGACTCATTTTCAGTTAAATAAAATCGTTTTGAAGTAGCTAATACTGAATACCAGAGCTGTCCCTATGACGACATTAGTTAATCTCAACTATTTTAACTCGAGGGTATCATTTTTTTTTTTTTTTTACTTTAGTGAAGCCAACGTCAAAGAATTTCGATTATCTTAGGAGTGTTGGGACTGGGTTACTGATTAATGTTGACCGTGTTAAAAATGTAAATCCCCCTTGACGTCAGTCGTATGTGAATTCAAAATTCTGGAGTGGTTTTCTGATAATATATTAAGTACCGCCTTATAATCTCCACACAGCCGTATGAACACCACCCTTACGCGTCCCGAGGCCGTTGCTAACTGCCAAAGGAAGAGCCGGCTAGGGCTGGTGCGGAATTTGGTGCAGAATTTGAATCAGGCCAGACCTTAGTAAGCGATCAATGAAGCAATACTTAGATCACACTTACAATACACTTACATGCCATACTTACATACTACATATTATTACAGATGGTTACAACAACTTTCCCCGGCGTTAAAAAAAAAAAAAAAAGCGTGTCTCCTGACACAGCGGTAGAGGCATTAAATCATAATGTGGCAAGAGTGTAATTGCATAGATTATACAGTTGACTGGGGACTACATGGGAGTATAGTAATAAAAGGGGTCTTATACTATAATGTAAGAAGTTGGATACAACAAAGAAGAAATATATTTACAGTACATGGCCATATTGGAGAGGCAAGGAAGTTGATAACTATTAATAAATGTAAAAGCAGAATACAAACAATGCACTATCGTCGTATAGGCCACGAATTAACTAGGCATGTAGTATATGAGAAGGGTAGTGATAACATACTGTACAGTATATAGGTTTCGTCAAATTTACAAATGAATGTCCTAATATATACAGTATATATATATATATATATATATATATATATATATATATATATATATATATCTATATATATATATATATATATATATATATATATATATAAAACCACTAAGTATGATGAGGTTTCTGTTTCTGCTTCAGTGTTCACTACTCTTTGTTCCGTTGCCGATGTCTGACCTGTCATTTGACATAGTTGTACCAGTTCCTTACGAGCTCTATTCAGCTTAGTGTCTTGGGGGCTTTACTTCCGATTGGTGAGCTTTATATTTTTTGTGCATTGCTTTTGTGTATTAATTTTATATGTGCATTTTTGCTGTAGTTTCCTTTTCTTGTCTTTATTTATGCTATACGGAGACTAGTATTTGATAAGTTTGGTTTATGTTAGTTTATAATTATTTTCATGTTCTTCATTTTAATAATACATATATACAGTATATAGAAAATGATTAACTTTAGATCCATATCTGCTGTAGTACAACGAGTATTGCTCTTTGGTAGGATCCCACATATGTACCCTGATGATGGCCACGTGAAGTGTCCGAAAATTCGGAGAAATATACTGAAAGAAAATGCTGGTGGGTGTCATCTCCATCCTTATTTATCTTTTATGGAAGTTACGGTGCCATGGGTCCATTGCTGATGTGCTGATTACTATATATATATATATATATATATATATATATATATATATATATATATATATATATATATATATATATATATATATGGTAAGTACTAGTAACCACAGTGATACTTATTTGAGGATTATATCGCAAATGAATGCACCACTGTATACATTATAGTTTATCTTACATAGAAGGCACTGTTTGAGAGTGATTATATATTCATTTCTTTTATCTAATTTGTATTTAACTATTTTTCATGTCCCTGACTCACTGTGTGGTAATTCTGTCTATCTATTGCCAGACGCCTCAATCCCGTACTGGGTGGCCACAAAGAAATCGCCTCCACGTCGCCCTGTCCCCCGCCATTTCATTGTCCTGCTCCCAACTCACATCCCCCTCTCTCATATACCTCTCCACCCCATCTTTCCATCTCATCCTCGGCCTCCCCCTCCCTCTCCCCCCCTCCACCTCACTCACATACACTCTCCTCGTCAGTCTCTCACCCTCCATCCTCTCCACAAGGCCAAACCACCTCATTGTGTTCCTCCTAACGCTTCCTGTCACATCCACATCCACACCACAACGCTTCTTTATATCCTCATTTGTCAGCCTGTCTCTCCATGTGACTCCACAGGCTCCTCTTATATAACTCATTTCTACTGCCCTCACTTTTGACTTGTGTCCTTCCAACTACGTCCAAGCTTCACTTCCATACGTTAGAGTTGGTATCACAATATTGTCATGTAGTGACTTTTTCACTTCCATGCTCACTTCTCTGTTTCTTATCACTGATTTCAAGGAACCAACAACATCTCTTCCTTGTTGTACCCTTTTAAGCACTTCACCCGTCAAACTTCCATCCTTACTTATCACACTACCCAAGTACTTAAATGTACTCACATTTTCCATTTCCTCACCATCCAACCTCACTGTACATTCGCTGACTTCACCTCTCTCAAAGACCATCACTTTTTTCCCTACATTCACCTTTAGATTTCGTTTCTTACACACTCTCCTAAACTCATCCACCAAGCCTTGCAGCTCCCCTTCGTCCTCACTCAACAACACAGTATCATCTGCAAACAACAGTACAGGGAGTTTCCAAACACTACCGTCTCTCACTAGGGCCACTCCAACATCCACTGCCCTACCTCGTACCTTATGTATTACCCCATCCATGTACAGATGGAACAGTCATGGAGACATGACACATCCCTGTCTCAACCCAACCTTCAGAGAGAAAAATTCACTCAGGTCACCATCCACACGCACTGCAGCCTTAGCACCATCATACATACTCTTCACAGCATTCAACAACTTCCCATCTACTCCATATATTCTTAATACTTTCCACAATGCTTGTCTATCCACCCTGTCATATGCTTTCTGCAAATCCATGAAAGCCGCATACAACTTCTTTCCCTTCTCTAGAAACTTTTCTACAAAAGATCTAAGAATGAATATCTGATCTACACAACCTCTTCCTTTCCTAAAGTCTCCCTGTTCTTCTCCAACTAATTCCTCTGTTTTTTTCCCTAGCTCTGTCAATAAGTATCCTACTATACACTTTTCCTATTACAATAAGAAGACAAATGCCCCTATAATTACCACACACTTCTTTTTCTCCTTTTCCTTTGTACAAGGGAATAATTATACCTGACATTTTGATTCAATTAGCTCAACTTTCAATTTTCCACAGGGATTCTTTTTTTTTTTTTTTTTTTCCCAGTGTGATCTTCACATCTTCACCAATCATAATGAATGTCAATTAGAACTATCAGTTTTCAGGTCTCTTGGTTATCACACTAACCTTGTTGCAACACGGATCTCGTGCAGTCTTTTGTCCATACACTTGACACAACAGTATAGGATACATACAGTAACAAAAAATCCAGTAAGACAGAGTACCACTGGAGGAAATACAAAGACTGGATGTACCCAGGAGCTGTTAAAGGCTGAAGAAAACTGGTTCATAAGGAAATTAGACTGATTCAAAAAGTTCAACATACGTAGGTTGTCTGATATGATGGAAAGATTGTCTGTTGGTAGATGAAAGGTAGTATTAATAGGTTTGAAGATGTCCTACTGTATTTGTGGGAGCGAAGTGCGAAATGATAATGTGTAGCATGGGCCATTACAGACTCAGACTTTACTGTACAATAATCAAGGGCCTTATACAAACCAGTTGCGGATAGTGAGCGGACAGGAGTTCCTGGACAAATAAGACTGACAGGAGTTGAGACACTAAAGAAGAAATAGCGGATGTGATTTAGATGAGTATGGTGCAATTGAAGCTTGGGGGCCGGAACAAAGGTACAGACAGGTTGTACTGAGAAGTTACAGACTAAGGTAGATTCGGAAGGAGCAACGCTGGAAGGAAAGGTTGTTAGGAGGTATGCAGCACAAACTCGAGTTGGGTGTGAGAAATGCACATCTGTCGAGGTCACTGGAGGAAATGAAGGCTATAAAGAGATGATCATGGGAGAGAAGGAAGTACTCTGAGAAGACAGAGGCTTGTACCAGGGAATTATTGTACCAAAAGGGAAAGGAAATAATGTGAGAGGTCGAATGTGATAGAAGAATGAAGAGGGATATGAACAATTATATCTTTAGGAAGGAATGTGGCTTCTAGTATTGGGTAGTAGTGTTGTAAAGAGGAAAATGAAATCTCAGGAGACAAATTGAAAGTAGAGTGAGCCAATTCCAGTGTAGAATGAAGGTTAGAGATAGGTACTAAATCTAGGGTGACATGACCATCGACAGCATTGCTTAGAATACGAATTAAGCTAGAAACTTGGGAGACAAGAGAGTCCAGAGAAACTTGCAAGTTATCTACATGTAATTTTACATACAGTAACTCTCTGACAATATTTACCTTGGATACTTCATGCTTAAGAATTCCCGTAAAATTTTTCTAACGTGTCTTTAACATCATTTAAATGGTGTGTTATCTCTCGTAGCATAGAATGTTGAACACTTAATTTATTTTCCTGAGACTCTAGAGCATTTGCTAATTGAACCAAGTCTTTCTTAAATCCAGAAAGGTCAAGGGCAGTCGCTACACCAAATAATCCACTAGATATTTCTCCTCCAGGATCAAAGTGTCCACATTTCACTCGTGAACAGCCCACAGGTATTTCGTTAGGGAAGGAATCTTGGAGATGGTTGAACTGGTAATGAATATAATCCAGTTTCCAGCAGATGGGTGGGTAGAGTGGGTACCAAATGTGTCTGTAGGATGTTGATCTTTAACCCGAGGTGTCCCATCAACGTATGGGTATGTCACAAAGTTTTGTCACAGCTAGACCCATTGACGTACCGATACGTCGTGCAATTGTAAGGTTCATAATTTGCACAATTTTCAAATCTCGCGCTTCATTTTTGTTAAGTAGGGTCGTGAGACCTTCTCCTATCTGCCACCAGGTGGAGACACTCAGCGATCCCGCACGACCCCCGCTCATCCTCGCCTCGGTCACTCACCTGTTAGCAGTGACCCAGGTCAGACATGACGCACAGAGGTCTCTCAGAAGAGCAAATTCAAGCCGCCCTGGATGCCTTCACAGGCGACTGTGATTCGCCCCACGATGATGAGGTGGCAGACAAGGATTATGTACAACCAGAGCAGGGGGAAAGTAGCAGCAGTGATGAGGAGGTCCCGTCCCCGAGGAAGCAGCGCTACATCACATATCATGCCACTAGAGAGGGCCAGCCTCCACCAAAACATCATGCAATCACCTCTCTGCGGCACCTATGTGATGTGGAGCCCGAAACCAAGGACAAGGACGAGGACTGAGGCATGGGATGTGCTGCCACATGGTACAGCCGCGAGATCATCACTCATTGCGGCCCTGAGCGGACAGCACGTCATTCTATCAGGTATGGGCCTAGTGTTTTATTTGGGGAAGGCGGAAGTAGCGTAGAGGGAGTAGGGAGTGAAATTGAAAGTGTAGGGGCGGTAACTGACAGGGAGAGTGGTGGGAGTGAGTCATCGGTCTCACCTGGTGGTGCGAGGGAACAAAGCATGTCACGTGGGGTGGTGAGGGTGCGTGGTGAATCACGTGGTGTGGTGATGGAGCGGGGAGGTGAGCAGGAGCCCCTCCCCAGCATGTCTTATGCTCCCCAATATTCCAGGACTTCCTCCTCACAGCCCCCTGATGTACTCCAAGGCTGTAAGGGTAAAGGAGAGGGGAAAGGTAAAGGCCGAGGGAAGAGGAGTAGCGAGTGGGGAAGCCCTCTGCACTCCTGCTCCTCAACGTCCCCCACCAGCATCTCCTCCCCACCCTGACGAAGGCGACGATGGGGACGATGGAGGCAAGGGTAATGTGAGTTGGAATTGATAAGATGGCAGTGATTTCTCTCCCATCATTCACCCCTTAACTGAGTAGGGGTGCGCTGGCTGCCCGGCTCTTGGGATTCACTGTGGCTCCATCAGGCTGGATTTTTTCCACCTGTTCTTCGGTGAGGGTTTTGTGGAGCAGATTATGGAACAAACTAACCATTTTGCTAGCGGCTAGTGCAGTGAGAGTGAACGACTGGGCACAAGGAGCAGGCATTCGATCATTTATGATTACCCTGTCTCCCTGGCAGAGATGTTTGTATTTTTTGCCTTGGTACTTTTGATGGGTACTTTATGTAAAAACAGAATTCCGTCATACTGGACTACGAACCCTCTCATGCAGACACCTATATTTGGCAAGATCATGAGCCGTAATTGGTTTCAGCAAACTCTAAGCCTCCTCCACTTTTACGGTGCTAATGATCCTGCCAATACAAATGACACTGATAGGATGAGGCGAATTAGGTTAGTTTTTGATCACCTACGGCAAACATTCCATTCCTCATTTTATCCCTATAGAGACCTTGTCATAGACGAGAGTCTCGTTTTGTGGAGAGGCAATATTTCTTTTCGCCAGTATATACACAGCAAAAGGCACCGTTTTGGGTTCAAGATCTTTCTTATGTTTGACTGTAGGACTGGTTATGTGCAAGACATAGTCTTTTTCACCGGTGCACAGACAGACATAATAGAAGATCAGAGTATTGGACTGTCTGGAGCAGTGGTAAAGACAATGATTGAAGAGTAACTTCATCGTGGTCACGTCCTCTACCTGGATAACTGGCACACTAGCCCTCTTCTCGCTCGTTATCTACACCTGCATGACACAGGACTCTGTGGTACCATCAAGGTGAATCGGGGTCATATGGTCAAGGCGGAGCAGAAACTAGACAAAAATGAGGTGGTCTTCTTCAAGGCTAACAACATCGTAGCTACAGTGTGGAACCACAACAGAGAAGTCTGCCTCTTGTCCATGGTTCACCGCCCATTAATGCACTGTACAGAGTCTGTGGATTACCGCAGCAGAAAGAGGCACCGCATCTGGAAACCTGAGTGTGTGCTGGATTATAACATCAACATGAGGCAGGTGGACCAGTCTGACTCCATGATATCCACTGTCGAGTGTGCCAGGACCACGATGAAGTGGTACAAGAAGCTCTTCTTTCAACTGCTCGATATAACTGCCCTCAATTGCCACCACCTGCACCCCATGACAACAGGAGTGCAGGAAAGCTTTGAAGGGTTTGTGAGGGAGCTTGGCCGTGAGATCATAGCCCAGTATGCGGTCGAGAGGACCCAACAACACACACACACTGCCCCTACCGACCAAACTCCCCTGAGAATTTCCACCCGCCATTTTGCCACTCCTATACCCCCCCAGCCAAATAGACCTAGGCCCCAACGCAGGTGTCATGTGTGTGGTAATTCCCGTGTGAGACCCACCACTCAGAGAAAAGACACCCACTAAGAGTGCGTTGAGTGTAACGTGGGTCTCTGCATTTACCCTTGTTTCAGGGAATATCACACCTTGATGCAGTACTAATATGGTGTGAATACGATATGACGTTCATACTCAGGAAAATATGCGACATACAGATGCTCAGTGTAATTATAAGGTCCTTAAATATGTAAATAGTAGTATAAAGTGGAAACGGGTGTAATGTAAGTAGAAAATTATTATGTAAAGGCATAAATATATTCTAAGTCGAAACATTCCTAGCGAGTGTATAAAGATGCAATAGCCTACTCTGATGCTCATTGTAATAAATAAGGCCCGTAAATATGTAAATAGTAGTATAAAGTTGAAACGGGTGTAATGTAAGTGGGGAAGTATATTGGAAGTGAAGAAATAAAATATAAGTTGAAACACGAGTGGTAGCGAGTGTGCTTGCTACGTGATTATGTGCTAGCATTTCGCTAAATATCCTTGTAACGAAAGTAAATAGCTGAAAATATTTACATCGGTTGAAAAATGGTATGTCATGGAAACAATAATATGAAAGTAAAAAGAATGTAATGTATGTTGAGAGTGCACTGAGTAGGCATATATGTGCAATCATTATGCTAAGTATCATTGTAATGAATGTAAACAGCTGAAAACATTTGCATAAAGTAAAAAATGGTAAAATGTCATTGAAGCAGTATTATGCAAGTAGAAAAAATGATATGTTTCCTGAAACAAGAAACTTAGCAACCACCGTGTAACAAATGTGATCAAACTCGCTATGCTAGCGCAATGAAACAATGCTTATTTTTCCTATGTATCTCATTGAAAACCATTATATTGTTGTTGTGATTGTTTATTAGTTCCACATCAATAAATGTAGACGTGTTCTTTGTTGTTTCTCCCAAAATTACCTACCATAGAAAACGTGAAAGCCTGAGACGTCAGTGACAGAATACGATACCTGACACGGGGAGGCTCACTTGTTCTGACCACTTATGGACCTCAGTAAGCCCTTTCTTGGTGATTTTCCCTTGTTTCTCAACAAAAAGCGGATGTTTTACCCAAAAATAATTTTTTCCAAAATGGCTCGGGATTAGGGGGGTATCAGAGTGGGGAAATCGGTCGGGACGTGATGGGTTAGTACCTGACAGGAGTCCCTGCAGGTCTTCTAGTTGACATGCAAAGTCAGGCAGGGTGATGGCCACGACGGCCAGCAGCTCTAGGTCGTAGCACAAGGAGACTACATCCTTCACCATCATTACTTCACCTCCTGCACCAACCAAGGTCCCGGGTTGTACGACACCATCGTCCTCACCCGATCCAGACCCAACCAGAGTCAGCACTGCCTGCACGTAGACCCACAACATCTTTCCTATAAAATGAATTGATGTTAGAGGTGATGTTCATGCAGAGGATGACGAGAGTGTGAGATGATAGCATTATGCAAGAGACTTAGTGGCAGAATGCAATTTGGCACGATAGTTATCAGAAGTAGGGGAAGGTGGAGTAGGAGTGTTAGAAGAAAGATTTGAAGAAGAAGGAACATCACTTTGTTCAGATGTGGCCTCTCCCAGTGGCTCCTCCAAGACTGCACTTTGATGCACGTTTGAGATCAGCTGCATGCATCCATATTGTCTCTGCCTTGTACAGATCTCTTATTTCGATTTTATTACCCATACTAGATATGACACGGAAGGGACCCAGGAATTTACTATCTAGTTCTGAATCTCGCTCATGATCTAGGGAAAAAACTAAGTCACCTACTTGGATGGTAACGTCTGAGGCAGCGGCATATTAGTTACATACCATTATTTCATTTTTTTTTATGCTAGGAAGAAGGAATCAAAGGCCATGAGCCTGCAAAAACTGTTCCTTCCAAGAGAGAAACAAAATACAAGAGAGAGCCAAATTCAAGATCCGATTATTTCGAGATGCCTGGACACACTGCGTTTGAAAGACTGGAGATCATAGGATGCAGGAAATACAGACAGAGGGAGACAGTTCCAGAGCTGACCTGTTGCATAAATGAAGGACTGGGAGTAACGGTTATCTCTTGCATTAGAGAGTTGGACAGAAAAGAGATGAGAGTGTGCTGCATGATGGGTGCTACGTGCTCGTTGTAGAGGTGGAGGAATGCATGCAGACAGTTCAGAGGAGCAGCGACCACTGAACTAGCGATAGATGCAACAGTGTGGCGAAGAGACAGAGGTTGAATGGAGCCAGTAAGAGGAGGGTTAATGAGACGAAAAGCCTTTGACTCCACCCTATTGGGAAGAGCTGTATGTGGGGAACCTCCTCACACATGCGAGTTGTACTCCACACAGGGGCGGATAAAATCCGTGTATAGAGTCAACTATTGTGCAGGGGTAAAAAAAGAAACGGAGTCAGCTTAGCACACCTAATCTCTTGGAAGCAGATTTTACAAGAGATGTAATATGATCTTTCCAAGATAAGTCCCGAGTGAATGAAACCCCAAGCATGTTCAAGGATAATGCAGGATTAAGATTTTGTTGGTGTAAGAACTGAGTCTTTGATGCATTAAAAACAAGATTATTTTTACCCCAGTCAGAGATACGAGCCAAGTCAGACATTTGTGAGGGCCAGATTATCCTGAACATATGAATTTTCTGCAAGCTGGACAAGTGGACTTGCACTCAGTCATCATAGTTGCAGATTGGATCAGGTTTGGATTGCAAATAGGAATAAGGTAGTCTATTGTCAAAGCCATAGATGACAAAGAATGGTGTTTCACCAACTGACTTACTGATGGATGAATTAATTGAAGCAGCTACCTACGGAATCCACTCGACCCAAGTGGAATCTGATCTCCCACTATGTGACGCAGACTTTCCAATATCTTCCTATTCTGGCGCTCTACTAGGCCATTCGAGGCTAGATGATGGGCCACTATATTGCATTTCTTAATTCCGTAACGAAGACAAATTTCTTCCAGCACTGAATTATTGAACTCTGACCCGTTATCAGTTAAAATTACTCCTGGTAATTACTGAACTAATAAAGCCATGTGCCACTGTGTTGCAGATTTGTCATGCAATGGAGCTAAGATAACGAATCTAGAGAAATGATCAACTACAACTAACAGATAGATGAAGCCAGATTCTGTACGAGGCAGCTCCAGAAGGTCAAGAGAGACAGTTTGCCAAGGCTTTGATGGCACTGGGTACTGCAGGTTGACAGGTGGTTCCCTCATGACGGGCACACGATAAACATGTATCGCAGTGCGCTTCTATATCATTTCACATAGTAGGCCAGTAATATGACATGTGTTATAAACTTGTGTCTTTGCTGGGGTGTGATGCATAAGGGCTGTCGTGGATTAAATGAAGGGCAGCAGGAATTAAGGTTGTTGGAATGACTAGTTGCTTAACTTTGCGATGAGGTACGTTATTATCTTTCAGTACTCAGTGTTTATAGAGCAATTTATTGTTGAGGAAGAAATCAGTTGCAGGGACTGGTAACTTGGGTAAGGAAGAATCATTGCCTGACTCTAGAAAATATATGACCTGTGACCATATAGGGTTCACACGCTGGAACCCATGTAGTGTGTCATAACTGAAGGCTAAGTTTACATCACAACCAGTTGAGACTGTGGCTACATGCCGCGAGAGGGCATTGACTACGACATTGGACTTCCCAGGAATGTATTCAAATGTCGGATTATAGTCATTTACAGTGACTGCCCAACGTGCAAGTCGACCGGTAAGGTTACGTCCTTGAAACAGGTCACATAAGGGAAGATGGTCTGTTTGGATGTGAACAGGATAACTGTAGATAATGTCGCAGAAATGTTTTAGAGACCAGACCATGGCTAGAGCTTCCCAGTGAGTTACACTGTAATTCTTTTCTGCTGAGTTTAACACACGGCTGGCATGGGCAATGACACGTTTCTTTCCTTCGGAGTCATTTTGCATAGGAACGGCACCGAGGCCTACTCCGAAAGCATCAGTCTATCTATCTATATACCTAGGCTGCTTCCCCCAAGGAAAGGGAGGTAGCCGAGACAGGACGACTCACTCTCCATTTACTCATCCATTCAAACACATTCATTTGCATCTTAGCCCCAAAGGGGAGAACGGACAGATCCTCACCGCACCACACCGCACAAGGGTCAACTGGGCAATGCAATCAGTGACATCCGCAGCAGGGCCCGACAGCAGAACTGGTTTACCCCTGCCACATCATAACAGACCCATCCCCTTACCCGCACCTGACCTGACTAGCTGATCAGACCAAATGCGGGAGAATATCCCCTCAGGGCTGCGTCATCACTTATTCATTCACAATTTCTCTCCATTTATTTCTGTCACGCACAGCCACTCTTCCTTGCTCAACAGACATCCCTCTCGCATCCAGCGCTCTCTTCACACTGTCCATCCATCCTATTCGTGGTCTTCCTCTCAGCCTTACACCTCTCACATCAGATCTAGTTATCTTTTTCACCAATCGCTCATTATCCATTCTCTCCATATGTCCAAACCATTGCAACACCCTCTGCTCAACTCTACCAGCCATCTCCCGAACAACTCCAGTTCTCCTTCGCACTTCATCATTTCGCACCCGATCCATACGCGTCACTCCACACATACTCCTCAGACATCTCATCTCCATTACATTCAAACTTTTCCTCTCTGCTACACCCATATTCCATGTTTCAGCCCCATATAATGCAGTCGGTACCACAACACCCTCATACAGCCTTCTCTTTACATCCATTCTAAGCGAACGACATTTTAACACTTTTTTCATTCCTCCCAGCACCTTTCCTACTTCATTTATTCTAAACTTCACTTCTGCATCTATTCTTCCATCCACAGCAACATGTGACCCTAGATATTTAAAACAATCTACCTCCTCAAGCAACTCACCATTCAAAACTATATTCATCCCCCTACCATCTATCAACCTCGTACACTTCATCACTTTACTCTTATTCTCATTTACTTTCAATTTCCTCCTTTCACACACCCTTCCAAACTCCTCTACCAACTGTCTCAATCTCTCCTCTGAATCAGTCACCAGTGCAGTATCATCTGCAAACAGCAGCTGCTTCAGATTCCACTCTCCTCCATCAACATTTACCAGACTCAGACCACCTAAAACTCTTGCATTCACCTCCCTTACAACACCATCCATGTAAATATTAAACAACCAAGGCGACATCACACATCCCTGTCGCAGCCCCACTCTCACGGGAAACGAATCACTCACAGCATTTCCCACTCTTACACACGCTCTACTATTTACATAAAAACTTTTCACCCCTTTTAGTAACCTACCATCAAGTCCATACAATCTTAAAACAGTCCACAAAGCCTCCCTATCAATTCTATCATACGCTTTCTCTAAATCCATAAATGCCCAAAACACATCCTTGCCTTTCGCTAAATACTTTTCACACACTTGTCTCACAGCAAACACCTGATCAACGCATCCCCTCCCTCTCCTAAAGCCACACTGCTCATCACTAATCACTCCCTCTGTACCCTCTCTAACTCTCATAATTAACACTCTACCATACACCTTACCTACAACAGTCAACAGACTTATACCCCTAAAGCTAGTACATTCATACTTATCACCCTTGCCTTTATACAACGGGACCACACGAGCACTTGCCCAGTCAATTGGCACCATACCTTTCTCAAAGCACACATTCAACAATCTTACTAACCAGTCAACAATAGTCACTCCACCACCCTTCAGGCATTCCACAGCACACCCATCCATACCTGCAGCTTTCCCTGTTTTCATCTCCTTTACTGCCTTCTCCACTTCTTCCTTCGTGATCAAAGAATCATTCAACTCTCCCAACACATTTATTCCTTGCACCCTTCCATCCGCCACAATCTCAGCCACCCTTTCCTCCTCTACATTTAACAATCTTTCAAAATACTCTGCCCATCTCTCCCTTACTGCATCCATCTCAATTAACATCCTTCCATCCTCTGCTTTTACTCGTTCTTCCTTCCCAGACTCTCCCTTTCGCACCCTTTTCACCTCCATCCAAAACATTTTCTTATTCTGCTGAAAATTCTCTGTCAGCCGCCTACCCCACCTCTCATCTGCTGCCACTTTAGCATCACGCACAGCCCTTCTCGCTCTATTCCTCTTCTCCTTATACCTTTCATATGACATCTCATCCTTCCTCTGCAGCCACACTTCATATGCACGTCTCTTCTCAGCCACAGCCATACTTACTTCCTCGCACCACCATTCACTTCCTTTTCTTACACCACCACCCACACGTCTCACACCACACACCTCTTCTGCATGCCCCACCACAGCACTCTTAAACAACTGCCATTCCTCCTCCACGCTGCCATTTTCCCGATCTTTCACTGCGTTCCACTCATCTTTCAATTTCTCCTGATACTCTATCTTTTTCTCTCTTTTATCCAACTCACTCACTTTCAGTACAGAGAAGAAATGGTTTTGAATAATCAGGGAATGCCAAAACCGGGGCTTGTGCTGGGGCATTTTTCAATCCTGTAAATGCGGTTGCTTGTTCATCAGCCCACACAAAAAGCGCATCCTTCTTTAGCAGTTTTGTTAATGGTGCAGCTATCTGGGTGTACCCTTTAGTAAATCGATGATAACAGCCATTAAGACCGAGGAAACTGCATACTGCATCAGTGTTGGTTGGAGTAGGGAAGTTTGTTATGGCTCTGACCTGATGTATGAATTCCGTGAGCATGGACAACATGTCCTAGGAATTGAAGTTTCTTATGTAAGAAGTGACACTTTGCCAGTTTGATTTTAAGGCCAGCTTGTTCGAGTCTAGTGAACACTTCGGAAATTTTTCTAAGTGTTCCTATACCAAGTGACTAGCAGTTATGTCATCGTCTAGACAAGCAAAAACGGAGTGACCTATCATGCCAGCAAAAACTGTATGAAGTAGACTCATGAACGCCGATGGTGCATTTCTCAAGCTGAATGGAAGTCTACAGAATTGGTAATGCCTGGAAGGGGTGCTGAAGGCAGTGATAGGACGAGATGATTCCTCCATTCCTACTTGCCGGTAGCCACTCAAGAGATCTAGAGAGGAGAAAACACAATTGTTTTCGCCTAAGGATTCCAGCAAATTAGTGAGTACAGGAATTGGAAATCTGTCTGGGACAGTTAGCACATTCACATGTCTGTAATTGAATACCACCTTTCTCTGGAATGAGAAATAGTGGGCTGTTCAACGGACTATCAGAATGTTCAATGACCTCATTGTCCAACATGTCCTGAATAAGATGATCAGCTCGTCGACGTTGGGTGTGTGGTAAACAGTAGGCAGGTATACTGTATATACTGGCTTAGCTCCGGGTTGTAACGTAATGTGATACTGTACTAAGCTCGTTTTTCCCATATTCTCACGTGGTAGGGCTACGAGTTCACGATAATCTCGCAAGAGATTAAGCAATTGACTTCTGTATTCCGGGAAATCACTCTGTTTCACATGAGATTCAAGATCAGATGGAATGTCGGTGGACTGAGTAACTGAGCACACATCTGCAACAGACAGTGGGAAATCTCGGTACACATGCCAGCAAGGGCATGCGGCCAGAAAACTTTGACCCCGCTACCTAGTGGCGGAATTCTGGGGGTAGGCGTGACAGGGGTTCCGCTGGCATAGATCATGGGTCCAGGGTGAGATGGAGCTTGGGCCTGTGCTAGAGGGTACAGGGCATTGCGGTTCCTAGGCTGCCACTTCCGCCCAATAGAGAGGGGCCCGAACCTGGGAGTAGCGTCCCAGGAGGCTGCCCTATCAGTGGGTGTAGAATGGCGGGATAGTTGCAGTGCCAAGGCATGCTTGGAGGGTGTCCCTGCAGCTGTCCTGGCAGGGTGCTCCGAGACCACTACCATAGCCACTGGTAAGCTGGTGGGCTAGGGGTCCCAGATCCATGGGCCTTTGGTCTGTGTATCCCCCTTTATTAATCCTGAATATGACAGAACACAAGAATAAGTTTCAAAGCAAGCCTGAGGACAGTAAATCACCAAGGGGGATGAAGGTGGGTTAATGGAATGTGGGAAGTATGAGTGGAAGAGAGGGGGAAACTGTTGAGGCATTCAGTAGGAGGTGGATGGATGTGGTGTGTTTGCTGGAAGTCCGGTACAGGGATGGATCAGCTAGAAAGATTATTGGGAAGGACTGTTGCTATAAGTTGTTTTGGCAGGGGGGGTGACAGACGGACATGGGGGTGTTGGTGTGATGGTTGCGGAGAAATGGTGGAATATGTTATGAATGTTATAAGAGTAAGCAATAGGATATTGGTAGTGAAAATTCTATTCGGCAGAAAAATACCTGCAGTTATATCGGCATGTGCTCCACAGGCAGGATTGAATGAAGCAGAGAAAGATAGATTTTGGGATGATTCAATACGTATAGTAGGTGGTATGTGGGATGATGAGATAGTGGTTTTGGGAGGGGACTTAAATGGTCATGTAGGTGAAGCAGCACAGGGTTATGAAGGAGTACATGGGGGTTGTGCATATGGTATAAGGAATGCGGAAGGGGAAAGGATACTCGAGTTTGGGGAGGCAACGGACATGATTGTGTGCAACACATATTTTAGGAAAAGAGAGAGTAGGTTAATTACGTATGAGTCTGGGGGAAATAGAGGTCAGATAGATTATTTTCTGGTTAGGAGGGCTGATAGGAGGTTAGTGAGGGATGTTAAAATTATAGGAAGTGAGGAGTGTGTGCAGCAGCACAAACTATTGATTTGTGATATGGTGCTTAAAGAACGAGTGATGAAAAAGAGGACTTATGTACCTAGGAGGGAAATAGGCCTATGGAAGTTGAAAAACCAAGTAATAAGGGATCCTTTCTATAGTAAGATGAGGAGTGTGATGGCTGAACAGGGAGCTGTAGACAGAGGCATTAATGAACAGTACAGAGCCCTCATGAACAATCTCTTGAGAGTTACTGATGTAACATGCAGTTGGACAAGAGGACCATCAAGACATAAAGTAACTTGGTGGTGGGATGAGCGTGTAGAACCTGTAGTTAAGGAGAAAAGAAGGCTTTTCCGGGAATGGAAGCAGGGTGGTAACAAGGAGGAATACTTGGCTGCCAAGCACAGGGCTAGAAGAGAGGTATACAGGGCGAGGTCTGAGTCACAGAGACTTTTACTTGATAACCTAAATCATGGGGAAAGGAAAACTATGATATTTAAGATGGCAAATCAGATGAAGAGGGATAATCGGGATATTACAGGTGAGCAGTGCGTGATGAATGATGAAGGAAGGGTAGTGGTGAACAGTGAGGATACTGAAGATGCATGGAGAGAACATTATAGCCGGTTGTTGAATGAGGAGTTTGACTGGGACAGGGAAGGTTTGGAGCCAGCAGATCCAGTGTTTGGTCCTTGGCCTTTGATTGATGCTGCTACTGTAACTGAGGCAATAGGCAGGATGAAGGTGGGGAAGGCAGCAGGTGTGCCTGGGTTGACTGCAGAAATGTTGAAGGCCACTGGAGGTATAGGGGTGAGGTTAGTCACTGACCTGATAAATATATTTATTTATGAGTGTGTTGTCCCAGATGATTGGCTGAAGAGTGTAATTGTAAATGTGTATAAAGGGAAGGGTGATGCCCTGGAAAGAGGAAATTATAGAGGTATAAAACTTTTAGATCAGATAATGAAGGTAATGGAGAGAGTTTTAGAAGGTATGATTAGAGAAAGAGTGAATATTGATGAGATGCAGTTTGGGTTTATGCCAGGTACGGGGACCACTGATGCCATATTCATTGCTCGACAGCTTCAGGAAAAGTATATTGGTGGGAGAAGGGATCTGTATTTTGTTTTTGTTGATTTGGAAAAGGCCTTTGACAGAGTCCCTACAGAGGTGTTGAAGTGGGCAATGAAAAAGCTTGGCTTGGAGGAGTGGCTGGTTAGGGTGGTTATGGCTATGTATGTGGGTGCTCGCACCCAGGTAAGAGTGAATGGAGATTTGAGTGATGAGTTTTCGGTGAATGTTGGTGTGCATCAGGGGTCAGTTTTGAGTCCCATGTTGTTTTTCATGGTACTTGAAGCCCTCTCACGTGACTTTAGAAATGGACTCCCGTGGGAGATGTTGTATGCTGATGATTTGGTGTTGATTGCAGAGAACGAAAGGGAGGCGGAGGAAAGGTTTAAGAAGTGGAGAGATGGTATGGGGCACAAGGGCTTAAGGGTAAATGCAGATAAAACAAAAGTGATGATATCTAGGGTTGGTGGCGGTACTGTCAAAGACAAGGGAGAATGGCCGTGTGCAGTTTGCCACAAGGGCATGGGAAGTAATTCTATCTTGTGCGGTGTTTTGTGATAAATGGGTGCACAAGAGATGCAATGGTATCAGAGGTAGACTGCAAGATAATGCTGATTATATGTGTACGGCATGTCGGGGAGAACAATTGGAGATTGTCAGGTGTGAAAGGATTGAACTTGCTGGTGAATCTCTTGAGTGTGTGGAAGAGTTTTTTTATTTGGGAGACATGTTGTGTGCTGAAGATGGGGCTGGAGCTAACTCTGTGGCTAGGGTGACAAGTGGTTGGAAGAAGTTCAGGGAGCTCTTGCCTCTTCTGACATTGAGAGGGCTCTCCCTACGTGCTAAGGGGTCTTTGTATGCAGCATATTTTAGGAGTGTAATGCTGTATGGTAGTGAGACCCGGACAGTAAAGGAGGAGGATATTCGCCAGCTCAGACGTACAAAAATGACAATGATTAGGTGAATGTGTTGTGCGTCCCTGCGTGCAAGGTCTGGGGGGGCTGGGTTTACAATGGAAGAGTTGAGAGGTAGGATGAGACTGGAGTGTATTGGTGTTGTGATGAGGAGAGGTAGATTGAGGTGGTTTGGACATGTGGAGAGGATGGGGGATGATAATTGGGAGAGCAAGGTGAGAAGCGTTAATATTGGGGGTGGGGTTATGAAGGGTAGACCGAGAAAGACATGGGACGAGGTCATTAAGTGTGACCTCAGGGTTAAGGGACTGAACGGGGATCAGGCTGCACTGGATCGTGCAGTGTGGAAAGCCGCCATTAGGTGACCAAGGCCGACACATGCAAGCATGTTGGAGCCTTTAAAAACGAAACGAAATGAAACATGTACAGCCGCTGGGTATACCATGAAGTCACCAATCTGTGTCCCCGTTCATAGCTTCAGTGGGGCATTAGTGGTGTTGGCTAAGTACAAGTAGCATAAACTATCCTCCAGCACCGTACACAATGCTGACTCATAAGCTAAGCCATTCACACAGCACGTCTCAGGTAAGGCTAGTAGATCCACTCCTGCTTTCGCACCCACAACACGAAGAGAAACTTTGGTAATTTTATGCGGCAACAAAATTGTGCACTGATTTGTTACTGCACGCCTTGTCTCTGGGTGTTGTAAAACATCATTCACGCTATGTGAGGTAGTTAAAGGAGACATGTCTGAATCGGCAAATGTGCCACTGTTAGAGGGGATGATACAATGCAGTTGGATGCTCAGAGGGTGTATCCACAGGTAAATGCTCAGAGGATGTAGTGCTGGATGTAAGCGAATTTGGCTGTTCAGGACTTTGATGCATGGTCGTGAAGAGAGTACATGTATGATCGTATGCTCTCATCTCTAGCTTCGTAGGCCTGCCTCACTTGCATTAGTTCTTTTTTTTTTTCACCCTTCTGGTGTGCAATAGGATAGCTAGTTACTGATTTTCCACCGCTCCCTGTTAGTTTGGAACAGTAGGTTTCTGTTCCTATTTACTGAGCTTGCCTTTGCTTACTCACCCACAGAGGGTCCCCCCCACTGATCACTCTGGGGCATGAATAAACACGGTAGGGCCTCCCTGGAGTGGTTTGAGAGGGTATTCTCAGCCTTAGGTATTTGGTCCCAGGTTGTTTGTCCCATGCTCACTCTTCTCCTTCTTCCTGCTTCCCCTGACAGGGGGAAGTGGTCACTATGGCGGATGCCCTTTCCGCCTTCCGCCTCTTCATGGGGGGAGGTGGTCCTGACCAACCCCCGACTGTCTCACTGGCTGACGTCACGACTGACCGCCCCAGGACTAGAGCCCCATGTCATTCTACACGCGACTGGTTCTACCTCACTGGCTAGTCTCAATCCTTTTCTCATCAAGAAAGTAATTGACGGCTGTGCTGGTGAAGTTGAGCAGGTTAAAAAACTTGCTTCTGGAGACCTCCTCGTCAAACACTAAACTCAAGCCAAGTGAAAGATTTGCTTAAGCTAAGTAAGTTTCATTGCTATGATGTTGAGCCAAGGATCCCTCCATGAATTCCTGCAAGGGAGTTATCACTTGCAGGGACCTCATGGTAATGGATGAAGACGATATTGAACGGGAACTTACTGGAGAAGATGTTATTGATGCGTGTTTTATTACCAGGTTTACTGAAGGCATCAGGAAGAAGACCCCCACTATTGTTTTAACTTTTGGCAGGGCCTCACTTCCCTCAAATGTCAAAGTGGGATACTAGACCCTACATCCTCAATCCCCTTAGATGCTCTAAATGCCAGATTTATGGGCATGCAGAAATGGCTTGTCGGGCTACTCAGTCAGTGTGTGGTAACTTTTCGGCCATTGACCTATCTCTGGCCTCCCCTGGTATACATCAAGATTTCTCATGGGACCCTTATGATGATTCCTTGGGAAGTGATCACTTACCCATTTGTCTTTCTTATACACGCGACATTGGTTTGGACCCTCCACCTCCAAAAGTTAACTATAAGAATGCAGATTGGGAATCCTTCTCAAGGATTGCCAATTTAGATATATCTGGGGAGACCATAGATTTCAAGGTAAAATATTCAACCAATTCCATCTTAAACATGGCCGAGGCTGCTATTCCCAAGACTTCTACAGTTCATGCGAAGCATAGAGCACATTGGTGGACGCCGGATTGCCGACAAGCATTAAAAAACTGCAATAGGAGATACAGGATTTTTCATAGTCAGCCTACCGAGGAAAATTTCATTGCATACAAATAGGCACTGGCTGAGGCAAGGAGAGTAATTAGAAGGGCCAAACGTGACTCCTGGGGGTCCTTTGTGTCCACGGTGACTCGTATTACACCATTAAGAAAAGTCTGGTCCACTATAAGAATATTAAATAATAAAGGCCCATACTTCCCTGTGACCACACTATAGGTCAATAATAACATCTATGACGATCCCATGGACGTTGCTAACATCCTCTCCAGGAGTTTTTCTCACGTAAGTAGCTCAGCCAATTATAATCCGCGTTTTCAACATTGTAAATGCATGGTTGAGCTACAGATAATAGACTTTGCCAAAGAAGACGTAGACTCCCCATACAACCAAGAGTTTACGCTAGATGAACTGCTCCTTGCCCTTGAATCCTGTAAAGATGCCAGCCCTGGACCAGACACCATCATGTACGGTATGATCCAACATCTTATTCAGGACAACCATATTAAGATGTTAGCACTGTACAATGAGAGTTGGGCATCTCGATCGTTCCCAAACTCATGGCACTTTGCTCACGTCATACCGATACCCAGAGGCTGGTCATCTTATGAATCCCACTTCATTTCGTCCTATTGTGTTGACTTCTTGTCTATGTAAGGTCGTGGAAAGTATGGTTAATAATAGGCTTCTTTTTGTTTTAGAGTCAAAGAATTTGTTAAATGATCAACAATGTGGTTTCTGTAAATACAGAACTTCACTAGATCATTTAACCCACCCCGTCCCGGAGACGTGAATTCCCATCCTCACATGATGTGCACTCACATCCCAGAGACGTAAATTAACGCGGCAACATTGCAAGGACATTGCAAGGTCCCTAATTTGCACAATTTTCAATTTTCGCGAGTGATTTTTGGCACATATACACGGGACACCTTCCTCTACAAGATGCCAGGCAGGGATAATGCCTTACCCAGCATGACCTCCTCTCCCCCCCTGCATGACCTTTTCTCAGCAATTTACCTGTTATCAGTGACCTGGCCAGTAAAGCCATGTCATGCCACGGTACGAAATTCAGGGCCAGAGTGATTTCCCAATCGACGACAATGTGGAGGACAAACATTAGAGGAAGAAACAGTCATCAGGTAATGTGGCAAAAAAAGGTCAGGAATGGTGATGAGTTAGTGAGTGAAACAATGCTTATAATGCCTATATTACTGTTTGAAAACCAATATACTCTCGTACTACATATAAATTCGTACCAAATAAATAAATAAATACCGTTTATAAGTGGTGTAGAATAGTTATCCTCCCACAGAACTCGTTTTCTTTGCAGCCAGCCTGATAGAAAACCCTGTAAGGTAAGGAGGTACTCCTACCTGGATCGAGTATTTTAAACCTCAGGTGAGCGATTTCTCTCTGAATTTTCGATGTTTCTCACCAAAAGCGGATGTTTGAGCCCCCCCCCCAAAAAAAAGGTCCAAAAATGTCGGGACTGGAGTGTACCACTGCCCAGAAAACGTCGGGATGGGGCGGGTTAATGAATTTGGAGAATTGTATTGCAGAGGCATTTGCCAATAAAGAATTCATGATAGGGGTGTTCTTGGACATCCATAGAGTCTACGACATGACATGGCAACATGGTATACTGATGAGGCTCTATGCTTATGGTTTAAGAGGAATTTTGCCTATTTTTATTTCAAATTTCTTGAGGGACAGGACTTGCTCTGTCAAATTGCCCCATAATGTAACCTTGTATATACTTATCCAGGAAAACAGGGTGCCGCAAGGAAGTGTGCTTAGTCCTACATTATTTAGTATTATGATCAATGATATTCTGTCATCAGCTCCCATCTTGAGGATCTTAAGTACCCACTGTATGTTGACAATTGTGCAATATGGCGCTCTTCCCATAATGCACAGTTCTCGGCTGGGCGGATTCAAGCAGCCCTTGATTCCGTCCACCAATGGGCCTTGCAGTTGGGCTTTAAGTTTTCCATCCCTAAGTGTGCTGCTGTAATTTTCACTAATCATAACGTACCTAATTTGTGCGTGACTGTGGATCAGGTGGTACCTTTTCAAAATTCTATAAAGTCTTTGGAAATACATTTTGATCATCGTTTGATCTTTAAAATTCATGTAAATAATTTGCTTGTTCGTTGTGATAAACCATTAAATGTCCTCAAGTACCTAGGAGGTACTACAAGGGGTGCAGACAGAAAATCTTTATTATTGGTGTATAAGTCCCTTACTCTATCGAAGCTAAACCACGGCACACAGGTGTGTGGCTCGGCATCCGACGCCACGCTGAAAGGATTCGATGTGTTGCAGAATAAATGTTTGCGAATGTGTCTTGGAGCCGTCCGGTGTACCCATGTACGAGTAGCTCGTATGGAAGTGGAGGCGAATGTGCCTCCCCTCTGTATTCACCGTGACCACCTGGCCTTGTCCTGTGGACTAAGAACATATAGGAAAAGTAATATTGGCAACGTGGCCTGTACCCCCCTGTGTCAATACCACCATCTTCCGTTGGGGGTGCGTCGGCCACTTGCTGTTCGCCTCCACTTACCAACTCAGGAGCTTGGTGTGGACCTCAGTGACTGTGACAAGTTGGTGACTAAAAATATAGCACCTTGGAAGTCACCTGGTTTCACTTTTGATGTGTCGTGGCTCCCAGCACCAATGACGAAGGTGCTGGAGGCGGAGGTCCACCACTTGTTTTGTAACATTGTCGTTCATCACTTGGGGTCCCACCAATTGTACATCGATGGCTCCAAGTCGAGTGAATGTGTGGGTGCTAGTGTGTGGTCGACTGAATGTGCACTCAGGTATCGATTGCTGACTCACACGTCTGTGTTTACCTCCGAACTTTTTGCTATTGACAAAGCCATAGACTATGCTCTTCTCGACAAGACTCATTTGTCACATTTTCAGATTCAAAAGCAGCCCTTCAGGCAACTGCTTCTTGTACTACGGACTCTAATGAGATTCAGGGCCCCATTATTATTAAATTGCATTCGTGCAACAAGTCCTTCACGCTGATCTGGGTGCCTGGTCATTGTCGTATTTACGGCAATGAGCAGAGTGACTTACTTGCAAAGTCGGCTGTAGAGCTTGAGGAGACTTGGGACGTTCCTAGTGATCTACGGTCGAGTCTCTCTCTCGGAAAGAAATCAATAAATCTTCTGTGGCTAGGTCCGTGGATCAGACTTAATATTCCAACTTGTAAGCCGTACCTGGGCGACTGGGACACTGCCAACTGTCCCAGTCGCCTGGAAGAAAAAGTGTTGGTGCGTTTGCGGCTTAATGCCACTATATTAACCCATATGAAACCATATATGGACAGACGTTTCCCATCGCACTGTGACATCTATGATGCGGTGTTATCTATCAGTCATATCATCCTGATCTGTCAGCGCTTTATTCGTGAACATGCATCACTTATATATTACTGCGGCGAAGCAGACATCCCCTTCACCCTTTCCACCATCCTGGGTGATGGGGACATTGTTATGACTGATAAAGTGATGACTTTCTTGAGAGAGACCGGATTGATCAGAGTGATGTGACTTTCTTACTATATGGTTTTGGTTTTTATCAACTGTAAATATATATATATTGTACTATTAATTAGGGTTGATAGTTGACATATTTGAAATAGTTCCTGCTTACAACTGATCTATTTCTAATATAGATGTCCCATACATGAAATCCAGTTCCTCGCCTGACAGTCACCAGCTGATGATTGCAAGTGTGCAATATAGAAAGGTATTGGGCACTTACAGTCGATGGTAGTGTGCTGGGCGAGGTCCTTCACTTATTGTATAGTAGTATGTAAATACATTATACCATCTTGATTAAGTTGTCCTAATTAGGGCCGACAGCTGACGTATATGGAAATGTTCCTGACTCCTATGGTTCTCTTTCAAATACCCTATATTAGGTTGTGCCTTGACTGACAGTCGCCAGGTGATGAGTGCAGGAGTGTAATGTAGAAAAACATTACATATCTGCAGTCGATGGTGTTCTGTTTGTTGAGGTAATTTTACCATTCGTGTAGGTTTAGCTATATGTCTCTTTGGGATTTAGTATAGGTTAGCGATATGTCTATTAGGTGATTAGTTTTAGGGTCTTTAGATTAAGCATTTTTGTTTATATATAATGTAAGGTCAAAAAAATAAATAAATAAAAACTAAAAACTAAAAAAAAAAAAATAATAATAATATAAAAAATATTATATATATATATATATATATATATATATATATATATATGTGTGTGTGTGTGTGTGTGTGTGTCTATAAATAAATATATGGCCTTCATGACCAGGGGCTTCCGTTCCAATGGTCGATAGGCCTAAAAAAAAAAAAAAAAAGCTGTTCAGGTAGCGGTGTGTTTACCTCTTTACGCTCAGTTAATGCTGGAATCACGTGAGAATGAATAACTGAGTTTATTTGGTAGAGTACCGGGCGTGGGTATTCCATGCTAGATACCGGGAACCCGTTTATATTTATGCTATGACAAGCTGGTACGAGGGCAAATGATTGTTGAGCCATTGTTGGCAGGCCAATGAGAATATCCGCTGGATAATTAAGATCATTTGTTACCAGAAATTCGTCGTCGATGGGTGTTAAGGCTCTTATCAAATTGGACTACTAAGATGACCTTCCCTTTGACCTGAAATTCTGAGCCATACACGCCGCGTAGGCGAATGTCAGGCGGTTCGAGGAACCCACTTTTTAGTTGTTCTCCTAATGTTGTTTAGAGAGGACTCAGAAATCAAATTTACCATAGATCCGATGTCCATGAAGAAAGAGCTTTGTACCCCTTTGCTCCATCCTAGAATGACTGAGCCTAAAGAAGTTATGGGTCCCACCTGGCGAATGGGGAGTTGATCTTCTGTTACATTAGTTTCAGGCACCTGCGGATCTTTCGCTATTAGGTTACATTTTTCCGATCCGAGCGCTCCTCTTCCCTCGACTGACGGCTCTTAAGGTAACGACACTCGTCAGTGGAGTGGAGTTGTACTATTCTTATGATATTTGCATGTAAGTCGACGGGATCGCGAAGGTGAGCGCTGCCGTTTCCGTGCGCAAAATCGTCTTTGTTTGCGTGCACTACTAGACTCTCGATGACCTACATTAGCGTAGTGCCAGCACACAATCGAGGAGTGCTTGCTTCGTCATTCAGTAGATTTGTCACGACCGCTAGACGGTGATCGGTACTGAGAGAAACCGATTACTAGGTTTGCTTTTCGTAGTTGGCCGCGAACGTGAGGAATCCGATGAAGTAGTGGTGGTGTGCTGTACCGCCACCAGAGTGAGAGGCTGAGGTGTGAGAACTGGCCTGGCGAGTGAAGTCTGATCCCGACCTTTCTACTATGGCCTTTGAGATGTTAACTATTTTGCCACCGGGGTTAAAGCCAATTTGTAGTGCTATTTGTCTTTGGAGGTCTGTAAGCCAATTAAGAAATCTTAGGTAACCAAACAAATTTCCAAAAATGTTTAGTGAAACCATAAGCTGTCCATTAACTTCTTCTACCCATTGAGTACCACGGAACAATTGGCGCATCTCGGAACTCGTCGCCCTCATGGTAGCGGCTCCTTCAATTACCGCTTCATGTTGGGGAGATATTTTCATATCCTCCTTCATTTACTTAAGAAGGTTTGTTAACCCTATGAGAGATGCGGCATTGGAATATTGACAACATTCGGTACCGTGTGTGTGTGTGTGTGTGTGTGTGTGTGTGTGTGTGTGTGTGTGTGTGTGTGTGTGTGTGTGTGTGTGTGTGTGTGTGTGTGTGTCCAGCTCGTTGCAGGAATAAAACTGTTTATTGATAACAAGCATAAAATATAAGATCGTACCGTAGTTACTGCTGTTGTGGCTCCAGGCTCTGACATGAACCAGGTAGAATGCAGGCTGAAACTACTTTTCTCCTGCGGTTTATTACTCTGCTTTGGGGATAGGCAGCTATACTCGTGTGTGTGTGTGTGTGTGTTTTTTTTAATGTCAATAATGCTAACGAGTAAAGAGATTATCACGTAATGTTGCATTCAGCCAGTTATCACCAACCTGTCAAATGCATCTTCGTCTCGTTAAAAAAAAAAAAAAAAGAAAAAAAAAAACGAGTATAGTGTAGCGACGTTTGTATATCAGGGCAGATGAGCCGTCTGGTTATATCGGTGCCATCACAGGAAGGCGCCTTCTTCCAGAACTACGACATCTTGGTGGAGAAGTTAACTGAACTAGTAAAGAAGTTTTGTGACTCATGCTTATTAATAAGTATAAACTTTTAGAATGCTTATGAAATTACACAAACTATGAGCATTTAACTTAAGGGATGAGCAAAAGGAGGAATTAGTGCACCCTCTCTCTCTCTTAGAAACACACACACACACACACACACACACACACACAGGTACATTCTTCTCTCTTTCTCTCTCTCTCTCTCTCTCTGACACACACACACACACACACACACACACACACATAGGTACATTCTCTCTCTCTCTCTCTCTCTCTCTCACACACACACACACACACACACACACACACACACAACAAAATGCCTTCGTGACCTTTCGGCAAGTAGATGTCATACGTTAATCTTGGTGTCACGTATTCATCATCATCATCATCATCATCATCATTGTCATCGTCATTATCATCATAAGGATGTTTCCGGAAGAGGTCTAGCAAACTCACCATGATCATCATTATTGTCATCATCATCATCATCGTCGTCATGACAGGAATTTTGCGGCCAGTTTATTTTACCTTTACCTTACAAATGGTGATAATATTTCCAACACACACACACACACACACACACACACACACACACACACACATATGCAAACCCGAGTTCGAGTTCTTCCCTTCACCAATCCTTGCTGCTGCTAACTGTATGGAAATTATATCAGAATTGTTGTTGTGAAAGTGTAATGATGTGTAGATCAAAAAACTTGTAACATGACGCCAAGCGTATCATAGCACTGAATAATGGCCGGATGGATGTGTGGTCTTTTTTCTTCTCAGTACGCTGGTGTTTTTTTTTTTTTTCCCCACCTGACTGAACCAGGTCACTCCTCAAGCTTAGTGGAAAGTCACGATTGCACAAAATATTATCTATCTGTTTATAGCTAGGCGCCATAGTCCTTTAAGGCGTGGTCTTTATCTTTGAGTTTGTTCCTTTAAGTTAAGAGGAGGGGCACTAACCCTCCGCCAACCCACTACTTGATAAGTAGGGAACACGTATGAGTTGGTTATATGGTTACCACCCAGCGTTGTAAATAGTTTCTTGGCTTACAGAAACCATTATACTTGTCACTCAATGTAAAGCCACCTGAAAAGGAAAGAATAGTATTAAGAAAATGAGAATAAAGATATAATAAATAGGAAGAGAGGAGAGCAGATACCAAAAAAAAAAAAAAAGAATGATAAAGGCGAAGGAAGAATTAGGCAGGACTATATCAAGTGAGTGGATGGTGGCCGCCACCACCTAGCACGAAATTCCGTGAGCCTCAAGTAAGAGGTACAGCTGCTGTCCCCTTGGCTGTTAGTCAAGTAAACCTTCCAGTCTAAATACACCTATTTACCTATGCGTCGAGCAAAGTTCTTATGTCTGGAGGGCTATTCACATATGGATATCTAAACAGAATTATGTTAAGGCCGTCTCGTCTCATCAGTTACCCCCGTTTTACTGTCTTCCATTCTCTCCCTTCGCCGCACTGTTGCATCTTGCATTCTTTATTATCGCTATTTCAGTGGCCATTTCTCATCTGAATTGTCTGTATGCATTCCCCCCTCCAGTATAGCTGGCGCGTAGCACCCTCTGATAGCGTACTCTCGTTTCCTTTCTGTTCAGCTCGTCGGTGCAACAGATTAACCATACTTTATGTCATTTACGTATTGAAGAGGAAACCTCTGAAACTGTCATTCTCAGTCTGCATTTTTCTCTTCTTATGACACCTGATCTTCTGAACACAATGTGTCCAGTCATCAATGTATTCATTCAGAATGGGAACCGTTTGCAGGTTCCTTTAATCTCCCGCAGTTGGTAAAACACCCAACTAGAATACTAGACAACACTGACTTTGGACCTATTCCTGACAATCAACCAAGGTTAATGGGAGACTGAGGTACTGCCTCGACCTGGGTCCTCTGACTACAGTATTATCAAAGCCTCATTCGTCAGCTGCTAAAAACGTCTCGATTCTGATCTAGGCTGTGTGACCGGTCGGCACTTGGGCAAGGCAGAATGGGATGGATTTAGAAGACATTTAGGTGATAATCCGTGCCGGTCTTTCTTCTTCAATGATGTCAATATTATTGTACCTAGTCCCCCATTAATGACTTAAAACAAGTTGGTAAGGAATTGCTCATACCCTGTCAACATTGTGCTAAAAGATCGGACTCTCAAGAATGGTTTGACAACATCTGTGCCAGAACAACCACCTAAAAGTCTTTAGTATATCACTCCTACTTAAAAGAACAAAATGTACCGAATCCTTGAATCACATTAAAATTATTAGAAACCACGCAAAGGCAGTAGTAAATCTTACTAAATCAAGCTTTCTCACAGCCACGCATTCAGACTACTAAGTAGTCCAAACGATGATACAGTATTTGGTCAATGATCAGTTCTTTCGATAGTAACTTAAGTCATCAACCTTTTCCCCACCAAAATCATCAGACTGAAGCATTGTAAATGACCCCCACAGAAAAGCTAACTTTCTTGCCACTGCGTTTGGCAGAAATTCTACCAAGGAGGATGTCAACCAAAATGCTCCTATGCTAGAATTTAACTCCAAAAACTGCTTAATAAAAGATACAGAACAGACATCTAAACTCAGTCTTAGACAATATACCAATCAACAAAGCTCGAGGTTCAGATGAAATTCTCCCCAATGATTTATAAATAATGTTCCCCAGAACGTTCTCCTGTTTTAGTTAGTCAGACTATGCACATATATAGTACTTTTTCATACCCTAATTCTCAGAAAGAAGCCAACATCGACCCAATTCCAAGGAAAGGAAGTTCATCTGATCCTTCTGATTACAGACCAATACCTCTCACATATTCTCTGTAAAGTTTTCAGAGTGTTATTAATAGGCAAACTGTTGAACATATTGAATTCAACGACTTAACTAGTGACAGACAGTATGGTTTTTGCCACGAAAGGTCCACTATTGAGACTCTCGATCACATTACTCGTATAATCCATCCATCAATCGACCATCATGGAGAAACCCATGTAGTAGTCCTTGGTATTTCTAAAGCTATC
>NC_137041.1:27946676-28049023 GCF_032717465.1 Coenobita brevimanus
TTATTCAATTATAATACTGTGTGATGCTTGAGAGGGACGTCTTAGAGTGGCGCAGATACTGTATAACTGATTCTGCTGCCTGGTTATACAAACGTCACTTATCTCCCTCCTTATCCTCCCAGTTGAGGATGGTGGACTACGAGAGATATGTAACTTCAGCCTGCAGTCCACTGTGACCATATGCAGATGAGCCGCAAGCAACAACAGGAACAACAAGAGCAACCACAACAACATTAACGACACCAGTGATATGATGACGTCAAGCACAGTATCTCCCGTACCACCAATAATATTATTCAGCACGTGGCCACACCTCTCATACTGAAAGATTATCACTTCACAGACGTAATTTTTTGTTAAGTGTAAATCTTATGTGAAAGAGAAAACACTAATGGGGTCATATTCAGCAGTATGAATGACAAAGGAATAATGACGTCATTCATAATAGGAGACAAAGCAGTAATGGCGTCACATTCAATGATGTGGAAGACAAAACAACAATGGTGTTATATGAAATAATTTGAGATAAAGGAATAATATCGTCCTATTCAATATCGTGAGACAGTGCAATAATAATGTTTTATTCAGTAATGTGAGAGACAAAGCAATAATGGTGTCAGATTCAATAATGTGAGACACCGTGTAATAATGACGTCTTATTCAGCAATGTAAGGGACAGCAATAATGACGTCTTATTCGGCAATAATGGTGTCATATTGAGTAATGTATGAGATAAAGTAATAATGACGTCCTATTCTATAATGTGAGTAACAAAACAATTATAGAGTCATGTTTAATATAAGAGACAAATCAATAATGGTGACATATTTAGTTATGTAAGAGACAAAGAAATATTGGCGTCATATTCAATAAAGTAAGCGACACAACAATTATAGCGTCATATTTAGTAACGTAACAGACAAAACAATAGCTGCGTCCCATTCATTAATGTAAGAGACAAAGCGATAATGGCGTCATATTCAGTAATGTGAGAGGCAATCAACAATGGAGTCCTCGTCAGTAACATGTGTCAGTGTCAACGTTATGCTGGTACCGACCATGCAGGACACAGTGAGTTTCAGAGATGTTGTTTTTGTTGTTTAGGTCCAGACAATAATGTATTGAAATGCAGGTGATTATTAGTTTATGAGTCGACAACAATGATCGTGTTTCAGCCGTTGGGATTGTGGCGTATGGGTGTGGATAGATGAAGTGGTAGATAGGCAGCCAGACAGACAGCCATGCAGATTGATATGCGGGCTGATTACCGGATAGAGACAGATGTAAAACTGGAAGGCATCTAAATGCACAGATAGATAAACAGATAGCTAGACTGACTGATTGATTGACTGGCTGATTGATTGTTGATCGGTTGATTGACAGAGATCAGATAGATAGATAGGAAAGCCACACACACACACACACACACACACACACACACAAAACATTATGCCTCCGCGACCTTTCGGCAGGTAGAAGCCATTTTTATATTAATCTTGCTGCCATGGCTTCATCATCATCATCATCATCGTTATCATCAAAATCATGAATTATCCCGGAAGAGCCGTACCAAACTCACCCTCATCATTATCATCATTGTCATCATCTTTCTTTCTTTCTTTTCTTTTTTTTTTTTTTCGATTATGTTGCTAAAGAAAAATAATCAGAACATTTTTTGCTCTGAACAACTTGGAGTTTGCTTTCAAATAATATCTCATTCATTATTAAAGAACTATGACACACAAAGCAGTACCTAAACCAATGGGATGATGCGCGAGTTCGCAGTACCGAAACAGCCGGTGATGCGCGAGTCCTTAATCTATCTATATACCTAGGCTGCTTCCCCCAAGGAAAGGGAGGTAGCCGAGACAGGATGACACACTCTCAATTTACTCATCCATTCAAACACATTCATTCGCATCTTAGCCCCAAAGGGGAGAAGGGACAGATCCTCAACGCAGCACACTGCACGAGGGTCAACTGCGCAGTGCAATCAGTGACATCTGCAGCAGGGCCCGACAGCAGAGCTGGTTTACCCCTGCCACATCATAATAGATCGATCTCCTTACCCGCAGCTGACCTGATTGGCTGATCAGACCAAATGCGGGAGAATATCCCCTCAGGACTGCATCATCATTTATTCATTCACAATTTCTCTCCATTTATTTCTGTCACGTACAGCCACTCTTCCTTGCTCAACAGACATCCCTCTCGCATCCAACACTCTCTTCACACTGACCATCCATCCTATTCGTGGTCTCCCTGTCAGCCTTACACCTCTCACATCAGATCTAGATATCTTTTTCACTAATCGCTCATTATCCATTCTATCCATATGCCCAAACCATCGCAATACCCTCTGCACAACTCAATCAGCCATCTCCCGAACAACTCCAGTTCTCCTTCGCACTTCATCATTTCTCACTCGATTCATACGCATCACTCCACATATACTCCTCAGACACCTCATCTCCATTACATTCAAACTTTTCCTCTGTGCTACAGCCATATTCCATGTTTCAGCCCCATATAACGCAGTCGGTACCACAACACCCTCATACAGCCTTCTCTTTACATCCATTCTAAGCAAACGACATCTAAACACTTTTTCATTCCTCCCAGCACCTTTCCTACTTCATTCATTCTAAACTTCACTTCTGCATCTATTCTTCCATCCACAGCAACATGTGACCCTAAATACTTAAAACACTCTACCTCCTCAAACAACTCACCATTCAAACCTATATTCTTCCTCCTACCATCTACTGACCTCGTACAACTCATCATTTTACTCTTATTCTCCTTTACATTCTATTTCCTCCTTTCACACACCCTTCCAAACTTCTTTACCAACTGTCTCAATCTCTCCTCTGAATTATCCAGCAGTGCAGTATCATCTGCAAACAGCAGCTGTTTCAGATTCCACTCTCTACAGTATCATCAACATTAACCAGACTCAGACCTCCACCTAAAATTCTTGCATTCACCTCCTTTACAACACCATCCATATAAATATTAAACAACCAAGGCGACATCACACATCCCTGCCGCAGCCCCACTCTCACGGGAAACCAATCACTCGCTGTATTTCCCACTCTTACACACGCCCTACTACTTACATAAAAGCTTTTCACCCCTTTTAGTAACCTACCATCAAGCCCATACAATCATAAAACAGTCCACAAAGTCCTTAATATGCAGGAGAAAAGAAAAAGTATTATCCTTAAGTCTGTGGATGTTGAAAATATTTATTCTCATTAATAATCTTCTCTGAGATCCAATGATTCAATACAACTAGGGTGATATGCGAAACTTGAGTGTCTAGCATATGAGCAATAAAGTATTATGATGATGATGATGATGATGATGATTATTATTATTATTATAAATATAATTTGGAGCAGTTGGGGGAGATGGAAGGTGTGTGCAAGATATTCAAAGAAGAATCTGTGCGGCATGTGAGATGGTGTGTGGGGTGAAGAGAAGACGAAAGCAGGTGCAAGGAAGAACATGGTGGAATAGGGAGGTGAGAAAAGCTGTGGTGCAAAAGAAGAAAGCATATAGGGCGTGCATGGAAAGTTAGGGCGTGGAGGAAGTTGAGAGATGGAAGGGAGGGTTATATAGAGGAAGGAAAAAGAGGTAAAAAGATTAGAGTAAGAAGAGAATGGATGAGGAATATGGAATGAATTTGAGTGAAAAGTGGAGGGACTGTAAGAAAATGTTCTGGAAAGAGGTAATGAGGGTAAGACAGGGTGGTAAGGAAGTTAGTGGGAAAGTGAGAGGTAAAAATGGCTTGTGGAGAAGGAAGAAAAAGTGAGCAGATGGAAAGATCACTTTCGAGAACTGTTAAACTGATGCGAGGATAAGTGGCTGTGGAATGGCTAGGAGAAGGGAGGAGGTGAGAAGAATGGAAGAAACCAGCAGGATGGAAGTAGTGGAAGAAATGAAAAAAGTCAAAATGGGGAAAACCCAGGTACTGATGGAGAGTGTTGTGAAAAGATGAAGAATGGGGAGAGACAGTAGTAGAATGGATATGGAAGATGAGCAGAACGGCCTGGACGGAAGGTAGAGTCCCGGAAGAATGGAAGTCAGGTATAATTATTCCCCTGTACAAAGGAAAAGGGGGAAAAGAAGTGTGTGGTAATCACAGGGACATTTGTCTTCTTAGTGTAACAGGAGAAGTGTATGGTACGATACTTATTGAAAAGTTATGGAAATAACAGAGGAATTAATTGGAGAAAAACAGGGAGATTTTAGGAAGGGAAAAGGTTGCATAGATCAGATATTCATTCTTAGGTTTTTTGTAGAAAAGTTTGTACAGAACGGAAAGTAGTTGTATGCGGCCATCATGGAACTGGAGAAAACATATGGCAGGGTAGATAGACAAGGAATGTGGAAAATATTAAGAATATATGGAGTAAATGGGAAGCTGTTGAATGCCATGAAGAGTATGTATGAGGGGGCTAAAGCTACAGTGCATGTAGATAATGAATTGGGTGAATTTTTCTATTTGAATGTGGATTAAACAGGGATGTGTCATGTCTCCATGATTGTTCAATCTGTACATGGAAGGGGTTATAAAAGAGAAACAAGGTAGAACAATGGATGTTGGAGCAGCTTCAGTGAGAGAGGGCAATGTTTGGAAACTCCTTGTAACGGTGTTTGCAGATGATACTGCATTGCTAAGTGAAGACGAACGGGAACTGTAAGGCTTGGTGAATTAGTTTGGAAGTGTGTACGAAACGGAATCTAAAGGCGAATGTAGGGAAGAGTAAAGTTATTGTTTTCGGGAGAAATGAAGTCATTGGATTTACAGTGATGCTGGATCATGATGAAATGTAAAATGTAAATGCATTTAAGTACTTGGGTAGTGTGATGAGTAAAGAGGGAAGCTTGGAGGGTCAAGTGCTTGAAAGGTACAACAAGGAAGAAAGGTTGCTGTTTCTTTGAAAGCAGTGATAAGAATCAGGGAAGTGAGCCTAGAGGTAAAAAAGCCCCTGCGTGACAATATCGTGATACCAACTCTAGTGTATGGAAGTGAAACTTGGACCTTGTTGGAAGGACACAAGTCAAGAGTGAGAGCAGTGCAAATGAGTTATCTTAGAAGAGCATGTGGAGTTATATGGAGAGACAGACTGATAAATGAGGAAGTGAAGGAATGCTGTGGTGGGGATGTGGATGTAATTGAAAGCGTTACGAGAAATACACTGATGTGGTTTGGCCATGTGGAGAGGATGGAGAGTGAGAGACTAATGAGGAGGGTGCATATGAGTGAGGTGGACGGGGGGTGGAAGGGAGAGGAAGGCCAAGGATGAGAAGGACGGATGGAGTTGAGAGGTATACATTATGAGAGAGGAGGGTGTAAGCTGGGAGCAGGGCAGTGATTGGTGGGGTAACGAGCGACATGGAGGTGATTTGTTTGTGACCACCCCTTACGGGATTAAGGCATCCGGCAATTGATAGATAGATAGACAGATTATTATTATTATTATTATTATTATTATTACTATAATAATAATAATAATAATAATTATCATTATCATTATTATTATTATTATTATTATTATTACTATAATAATAATAATAATAATAATTATCATTATCATTATTATTATCATTATTGTTGTTGTTATTACCATAATAACGATAATAATAACAATAATAATAATACTAATACTACTACTACTACTACTACTAATAATAATAATAATAATATTATTATTATTATTATTATTATTATTATTATTGTTATCATTATTATTATTATTATTATTATTATTATTATTATTACGGGAAACTTACAGTATACTTATACTATTCTTTTTCTGCTCTCAGATTTTAATTTGTCTATAAATATTAAACAAATAACTCTGAAACAAAAAGCCCTTCCGAAACTGCTGTGGTGATTCGCGAGACCTCACTGAATCATTGTCATGGCCAGCTATCACTGCCAAAGTGTTATGGGCCACTCTTTACGCAGCTTTTACGACCCTGGATCCAGATACGAGTGTATAATGACGTAAAATGCTGGAATATTCCTGTTCCGGTGATTTGCCGGGAGGTCAGATTAGCCATTACAGGATCCGAAGCTCCAGAAGGATTCTCTGCGTTGAAGGTAAAATCTTAAGGCAGTATTAACTATCCTTTTAATATGATAGTGTATTTTTGCATTTGTTATTCTTGCTACCTCCAGAAGATTATGTTCACTTCAAAATAGATTTTCTACTTGGAGGAGATTTCTCCACTAGAGGGCTCCGCTGAGCAGAAACAACAGTTATCTGCCACCATCACTTTTAACTATAGAAAAGAGGCCTCTGGATTTTAGGTGTGAATGATCGTCTTTCATTGATTGGGCATAAATTCCAAAACTTCTTCAATAAATGCATAAAATGCTAAGTTATTCGGATGAGGGTGATTTGCTAGAGAGGCCAGACTGGTCAATCCGGAGGCCTGCAGTTTAACGTTCGAAATGCATGTCACTATATCACCAAATACAGTTGAGGACCTGGATGTAAATATGATTGTTGCATGACATATTCTAGGAGCGGGGGAATACAACTTGGAAAAAAAAAAAGTTGACTGTTTGCCTTAGTCTCATGTAGTTAAAAGACATTTATCTAAATCCAGTTCAACATATTCGCGACCGGATGATTTGCAGTTACTGAGGCACGGGATTCGAAGCTCCCAGACAGAGGTCACTGTTGGTGACGTATTTTGAACTTAAAATTTCCGACTCGTATTATTTAGTTCATTCCTACTACCTACCTATTTCTCTAATTCTTTCCACCTCCTCATTATTATATTCATCACAGGATAGATTCTCCAACTCCTGCGGTTACATAATTAATCAACGTTAACTCTTGCACTACCAGGGGCTCTGTTAAACTTAACAAAAGAATCAGGTACTTGCCAAAATCAACTATAGAAACACATCACTGAAATCAAGGGAATAACACCCATGAATAGTCATCATCATCATCATCATCTTCTTCTTCTTTCCTTTAATAACGCACATAAACTGGTGAAGTATACGTGCCAGGGTGATGCATGATAGACATAGCATTGGCCACCAAGGTGGCCCGGGGTTCGAGGCTCTATGGGTGCGTTAACCATTTAATTCCATTGTCATTTTTGATAATGTATTCTTCTTGCGACCATCTGTGAAAGGGTCATTAAATGTTACACCTAGCCCCTTCAGTTCATGAAAGCCTATCTGTTTGGTCTGTCCTAAGCCTAATATGATTGTTTGTAATTAGCAAGTATGAATGAATGAATGAATGAAAGAAAATGTGACATGGTGGCACAACAGCAGAGGTCATATGCCGCCGAACATAAATTTAAAAGAAAGTAAAAATTTATAAAAAATGATAAAAAGCCGAGATAAACAATGCATAAAACAAATTAACAATATAAAAGAATAAAACAAACCAAAGTTAAAAAACATGGTGGAAAGATATGGGTTAAAATTAGAACACTATCATTAAAAGAAACTAAATAATCGAAAACCCTTACAGCTTGTGAAGAAGGCCAGAACTCAACAGAAAAGAGAAGTTGCCTCCCTCCATAGTACAAGCCTCTTCCCCAAGAACCGAAGAAAGAAGGTACGATCCATCGGCAACTCTGCACCCAGAAAGGTACTGCCAACGAAGGTCCCCAAGACTGGGGCATTCGACAAGGAGATGCCGCACAGTCAAAGGAACCAGACAGTCATCGCAATAGGGAGGGGGCGCCCTCTCCATTAAAAAACCATGAGTCAGCCTAGTATGGCCGATCCGGAGACGAGCCAAAGCTGTTTCCCACTGTCGGGACAGTCCCACATACCCCCCATCAGCCAGGTTCCTACGAATGCTGTGGAGTTTGTTCGCCCCTGCCGCATCCCACCTCTGCTGCCAGCAGAGACGGACAGCATCCACAGTGGCTCCACATAAATCCTGGGATGGGACACGGCATTGAGGAGAGGAAGGGCGAGAGGCAGCAGCTCTCGCCAAAGAGTCAGCACGCTCATTGTCCACGACCCCCACATGTGCAGGGACCCAACACATTTGTACAGAGTATCCTTGCCTGCCTAATAAGTAGAGCCACTCCAAGACAGACATTACTAGGGGATGTGATGGAAAGCCACATGACAAAGTTTGTAGAACACTGGCCCGGTATGCGGGTTGCTAGGTTGGTGACTGGGTGGATGGATTGGTTAGTGTAGGCTGGTGGTATCACAGGCGGGTTAGATGGAGTGGGTGGGCGAGAGGAAGGGAAAGGGTTGTTGGGCTGGTTAAGTGGGGTGGAGTGGGGTTCGTGCATTAAGTGGGTTGGGTGGGTGGTAGGGCTACCTATAAGACAAGGCAAATGACGGGGTTATGTCGACCAGAGAAAGGGATGGGGGATGGAGTTATCCCCGTACCCTGAAGATTGGGTCTATGAATGTGCGTGGATGTAGTACAATTGAGGCTAAAAGGGAGGAGACTGGGAGAATGTTTGTGAGAAGAAAGTTGGATGTGTTAGCTTTGAGTGAAACCAAGATGAAAGGGAAGGGGGAATCTATGTTTGGAAGTGTGAATGGAAGATTGTCAGGTGTTGATAGAGGAAGGGCAAGAGAAGGTGTGGCCTTGTTAGTGAGTCCAGAAGTACAGCAGTGTGTGATTGAATGGAAGGAGGTGTCATCGAGACTGATGTGGGTGAAAGCGAAATTTGAACGTGAGTTGTGGGTGTTTGTGAGTGCATATGGGCCTGGTAGTGAAAGAGATGAACAAGAGCGGGAGTCTTTCTGGAATGATGTTGATGAGTGTCTGCAGAGTTTTGGAGCAAATGTGAATGTGGTAATGATGGGAGATCTGAATGCTAGAGTGGGAAATGTAGCAGTTGAAGGCGTAGTTGGTATGCATGGTGTGCCTGGAAGAAATGAAAATGGGGAACGAATGATAGTGATGTGTGTTGAGCGAGAGATGGTGATTGGGAATACGCTGTTTAAGAAGAAAGATATTTATAAGTATACATGGGTGAGACAGGAGGGTGGAAGGGTTGTTGATAGAGCCTTGATGGACTATGTGGTTGTGTCTAGGAATGTAATAGGAAGATTGTTGGATGTGAGAGTTCTGAGAGGGGAGGGTGGAGGTATGTCTGACCACTACCTGGTGGAGGGAAAGTTAAGAGTAGGTAAGAGATGGGTGAGAGCTAGAAGGGTTAGGTGTGGCAGGGAGGTTTTGAAAGTGAGTGAGTTGGATAAAAGAGAGAAAAAGATAGAGTATCAGGAGAAATTGAAAGATGAGTGGAACGCAGTGAAAGATCGGGAAAATGGCAGCGTGGAGGAGGAATGGCAGTTGTTTAAGAGTGCTGTGGTGGGGCATACAGAAGAGGTGTGTGGTGTGAGACGTGTGGGTGGTGGTGTAAGAAAAGGAAGTGAATGGTGGTGCGAGGAAGTAAGTATGGCTGTGGCTGAGAAGAGACGTGCATATGAAGTGTGGCTGCAGAGGAAGGATGAGATGTCACATGAAAGGTATAAGGAAAAGAGAAATAGAGCGAGAAGGGCTGTGCGTGATGCTAAAGTGGCAGCAGATGAGAGGTGGGGTAGGCGGCTGACAGAGAATTTTCAACAGAATAAGAAAATGTTTTGGAAGGAGGTGAAAAGGGTGCGAAAGGGAGAGTCTGGGAAGGAAGAACGAGTAAAAGCAGAGGATGGAAGGATGTTAATTGAGATGGATGCAGTAAGGAAGAGATGGGCAGAGTATTTTGAAAGATTGTTAAATGTAGAGGAGGAAAGGGTGGCTGAGATTGTGGCGGATAGAAGGGTGCAAGGAATAAATGTGTTGGGAGAGTTGAATGATTCTTTGATCACGAAGGAGGAAGTGGAGAAGGCAGTAAAGGAGATGAAAACAGGGAAAGCTGCAGGTATGGATGGGTGTGCTGTGGAATGCCTGAAGGGTGGTGGAGTGACTATTGTTGACTGGTTAGTAAGATTGTTGAATGTGTGCTTTGAGAAAGGTATGGTGCCAGTTGACTGGGCAAGTGCTTGTGTGGTCCCGTTGTATAAAGGCAAGGGTGATAAGTATGAATGTACTAGCTTTAGGGGTATAAGTCTGTTGAGTGTTGTAGGTAAAGTGTATGGTAGAGTGTTAATTATGAGAGTTAGAGAGGGTACAGAGGGAGTGATTAGTGATGAGCAGTGTGGCTTTAGGAGAGGGAGGGGATGCGTTGATCAGGTGTTTGCGGTGAGACAAGTGTGTGAAAAGTATTTAGCGAAAGGCAAGGATGTGTTTTGGTCATTTATGGATTTAGAGAAAGCATATGATAGAATTAATAGGGAGGCTTTGTGGACTGTTTTAAGATTGTATGGACTTGATGGTAGGTTACTAAAAGGGGTGAAAAGTTTTTATGTAAATAGTAGAGCGTGTGTAAGAGTGGGAAATGCTGTGAGTGATTGGTTTCCCGTGAGAGTGGGGCTGCGACAGGGATGTGTGATGTCGCCTTGGTTGTTTAATATTTATATGGATGGTGTTGTAAGGGAGGTGAATGCAAGAGTTTTAGGTGGTCTGAGTCTGGTGAATGTTGATGGAGGAGAGTGGAATCTGAAGCAGCTGCTGTTTGCAGATGATACTGCGCTGGTGACTGATTCAAAGGAGAGATTGAGACAGTTGGTAGAGGAGTTTGGAAGGGCGTGTGAAAGGAGGAAATTGAAAGTAAATGAGAATAAGAGTAAAGTGATGAAGTGTATGAGGTTGATAGATGGTAGGGGATGAATATAGTTTTGAATGGTGAGTTGCTTGAGGAGGTAGATTGTTTTAAATATCTAGGGTCACATGTTGCTGTGGATGGAAGAATAGATGCAGAAGTGAAGTTTAGAATAAATGAAGTAGGAAAGGTGCTGGGAGGAATGAAAAAAGTGTTTAAATGTCGTTCGCTTAGAATGGATGTAAAGAGAAGGCTGTATGAGGGTGTTGTGGTACCGACTGCATTATATGGGGCTGAAACATGGAATATGGGTGTAGCAGAGAGGAAAAGTTTGAATGTAATGGAGATGAGATGTCTGAGGAGTATGTGTGGAGTGACGCGTATGGATCGAGTGCGAAATGATGAAGTGCGAAGGAGAACTGTAGTTGTTCGGGAGATGGCTGGTAGAGTTGAGCAGAGGGTGTTGCAATGGTTTGGGCATATGGAGAGAATGGATAATAAGCGATTGGTGAAAAAGATAACTAGATCTGATGTGAGAGGTGTAAGGCTGAGAGGAAGACCATGAATAGGATGGATGGACAGTGTGAAGAGAGCGCTGGATGCGAGAGGGATGTCTGTTGAGCAAGGAAGAGTGGCTGTGCGTGACAGAAATAAATGGAGAGAAATTGTGAATGAATAAGTGATGACGCAGCCCTGAGGGGATATTCTCCCGCATTTGGTCTGATCAGCTAGTCAGGTCAGGTGCGGGTAAGGGGATGGGTCTGTTATGATGTGGCAGGGGTAAACCAGTTCTGCTGTCGGGCCCTGCTGCGGATGTCACTGGTTGCATAGCGCAGTTGACCCTTGTGCGGTGTGATGCAGTGAGGATCTGTCCGTTCTCCCCTTTGGAGCTAAGATGCAAATGAATGTGTTTGAATGGATGAGTAAATGGAGAGTGAGTCATCCTGTCTCGGCTACCTCCCTTTCCTTGGGGGAAGCAGCCTAGGTATATAGATAGATAGATAGATGTCGTCCTACTTTTGAGACATACTATACTAAGGTTGTGGGTATGTGCGTTGATGAGTGGGTGTGTAGGTGGATGGACGGATTGTGGGAAAAGTGGCCTCTGGGATTAGGTCACTTGAGTGAATACGTCCGAGTAGGGAATAGATTAGTGTGTGGAAAATCGGTCCACAGGAGATAGTATTCTGGAATCATGCTGAACTAGGTATATAGATCCAGTGAGTTACAACAGGTCCATAGTGCAATACGTCTGTTGATTAAGAGGTCTGTGTCTGAACTGCACACATCAGTGGGTGATATAACCACGTCGGATAACAGGTTTATGGTGAAAATAGGTTCATTGTGAAAAATATGTCCATGGGTATACGTCCATGTAGGAAACCTGCATCCATGGAGAGATTCACGGGCGACGGAAAAATTGGTTCGTGGGGAGAAAATACATGAATGGGGAAAATTAGTTCATGGGAAAATAGGTTTACGTAGAAAAGTAGGCGTCCTTGAAAAAGAAAGTCATTAAGGAAAATAGGTCCATGGGGGATTATGTTCCGAGTGGTGAAAATGTCCATTGATAAGAATATTCATGGGGTAAAAATAGGTCCATAGGGGCATACACGTACTGTAAACATACATGGAAATATTTATAATAAATGGGACTTACAATATCCCACATATTTAACAGCGACCGTTGCCTGGATTTAGGCTTACCACTGCACACCTTGGATCAACCATTTGCCAGACCCTATTACCACTTCGTTATCCAGTTATTATATTTCGTAATTTACCTTCATTCAATCATTTAGGCATAGAAAGCCAACCGAAACGAAGGGAAAAATCCCTGTTTAACTGTGTTGAGGACCTCATTTCTCCACCTCATTCCTCTAATATTCACAGGCACCCACTACTCTCTCTCTCTCTCTCTCTCTCTCTCTCTCTCTCTCTCTCTCTCTCTCCTGTTAGCAAATGAATGCTTCGACCTTTTTCACTCTGTGTTCACTGGTTCAAACCTATAGGAAATCGTGGAGTGGACCCAAATATACATATTTATCACTTGCTTGGCTCTATACGATAAACAAGTTATTAAATAATCAGTATGATATATGTGTGTTATCAGAGTCACACCTTCAGAAAGTGGTTTTGCCAAGGGTTCTCTCCTCCATGCCTCGCCAGTTGGAGGTGGCTCTTGCTAGGCTTCGCATTGGACACTCTAGGCTTACACATGGGTTCCTGATAAGTGGCGAGTCACAACCGTACTGTGATGATTGTCTTGTTCCCTTTACTGTCCGTCACTTGCTGATCGAGCGTCCAAGTTTGGGGGACCTACGTCAGAGATTCCTCCATAGGTATGGAGGGACAGATACTGCCTACTGTCTCTCCTCGATGCTTGGTGGAGCCTCTAGTGATTTTACTTTTCAGCAGGTGGGCCTGCTTCCACTTTGATAAATAATTGATATTTCCTTTTAACTATTCCTTTTTATTTCAGTGTTTAATTTCTAGAAATAGTTATTAACTGTATTTTGAATATGCACTTTTTATTTGCTGCATCTCATAGCTTGTTGTCCGGTGGCATATGACCCTGGCACTTGCACTGCCAGATTTTAATACAATCAATCAACGAACCACTCCCCTGCAGGCTGTTCTGTTTGGATGTTTTTACGTCAGCATTATACAATTTGCAGTCTTCATCCTCCTAGTGCTTCTGTTGAAAAGTCAGATCTGGAACGTCTTATTAATAGCCTTCCTTCTCTCTTTTTGTTACTAGGAGATATGAAAGGTCACCATCCACTATGGGGAAACAGTGAGGCCAACCCTCGGGGTGTCATGCTGGCCTCTTTGGTGGAACATATAGAGTTAGGCTTTTTTGTCTCGAGTAAAATGACTTATTTCCATAGTCAGACTGAAAATTTTACTGCAGTTGATTTGTCCTTATGCTGAGCTGATGCTGTTTTAGATTCTACCTGGGATGTGTTGCCAGACCTTTATGGCAGTGACCATTTTCTGTTACTCTTAACTGCTGGTTCAGGTGGACCTCAACCACGTTTTCCTCGCTGGCTTCTGGATAAGGCTGACCGGCCACGTTTCAGAGAATTAAGTTCCACTTCCCTCTCTGTCAATGAGTTTGGCTGTCTTACTGAAGCAGTGTCATATTTCAATGAGCTGTTGTACTCAGCAACCCTTTTATCTATTGTGAGAATGAGGGATCAGGTTCCTAAACATCCGGTTCCATGGTGGAGCTCTGAGTGCATTTCGGCAGGGAGAGTCAAACAATTTGCTTTCTCTCGACTTCGTTGTCACTGTAGGGATCCTCAGGATTTGGTGGCATATCAGAGGGCTCGAGTTCATACTAGATGGGTTTTAATATAGGCCAGGCATTCATCCTGGAAGGGTTATTTTTCCTCCATCAGTTTGAGGACTTCCATCAATCAAGTGTGGAACTGGGTAAGGAAAATTTCAGGAAAATATACTGTTCCCTCCCCTCCTGTTTTATCTGCAGCAGGTGGAACTGTGGCTGATTCTTTTGCTGTTGCAGAGTTGCTTGTCGATCATTTTGCCGGTGTGCCACAGAAGGATGCAGATACACCTTCACCTTGCTGCCTTAAGCGCCTAAAGTCTCAATTTTGCCTCTTCCGGGGGACAGTCCTTACAATGTTCCATTCTCCTTTTCTGAACTCCAGGCGGTTCTGGTGCAGTGCCATGATTCCTCTCCTGGTTGTGATGATATTTCTTATGCTTTTTAAAGTCGCCTCTCTGATAAGTCATTTTGTTTTTGCTTTCATTATTTAATTAGATCTGGAGTTCTGGGGAGTTTCTGGCTTGTTGAGGTGTTGCTGTGGTTATTCTCATCCCCAGACCAGATAAGGACCACCTACAGGCGATGAATTATCTACCCATTTCTCTGACTTCTTGTATATGTAAAGTTCCTCAAAAGATGATCAGTGTTAGTCTTGTGTGGTTTTTGGAGAGAAGTGACTCCTTATCCCCTGCCCAGTGTGGTTTTCGAAAATTGTGATCTATATCAGATGCACTACTGTCCTTGGAATCTTCTGTCTGTGAGGCTTTCTCCACTATCCAGCACCAGGTCATGGTCTTCAATCTGGAGGAGGCATATGACACTGCCTGGCGTCATGACATTTACTTTTTCTTCATGAGTTTGGTCTTCGTGAGTGCTTGCCTGTTTTTATTCAGCAGTTTCTGTCTAATCATTTTTTAAGGGTCCGAGTGGGAGGAGTGCTTTCTAATGCCCGTGCACTATAAGATGGAGTACCACAAGGGAGTATCCTTAACCCGTTGGCTGCAGCATTTAGTTCAAAGGTACCCTTTGGCTGTGCAGCTTTCTCACCAAAACTCAACCCTCGCAAAACAACATGAAATATATATCAGTGTACTCACCATATATTTTTTTAAACGCCATGGTAATGGCAAAGTTATGAACAGAAGTTAGATAAGTTGGTGACATAAAGCATCTTACATTTACCAAGTGTGAGGGAAAACGAAGCATCAGAGCGGACCCTAAAATATAATACGTTGATACAAATGTAAACCACATTGGGAAATGGGTGTACTGATAAAGTACGTGGTTGATATAGACCGTGGAATATAAGAACAATATGTGGATATGGATATGGCGTGGATATGAATGACAGGGTTATGTTCAAGTCACACCGACACACCAACATAACTACACCTGATAATAGCTCATTAAAATGCCCTGGTATGTTCACAAGTTAGCTTGTTGATGACGCTAAGAATTTGTCGTGTGTGTGTGTGTGTGTGTGTGTGTGTGTGTGTGTGTGTCCTGACCAGCCACTAAACTGTGTAAGTCAGTGCAAACACAAACTATGGGGGAAAAAGAGGAATGTGTAACGTGAAAAATAAGGAAATATAATTTAAAGCCACTGGTGATAATAAAAACCAGAGAGAGAGAGAGAGAGAGAGAACACTGATGGGAGATGGGAGAGACAAAGAAGGGGCTCAGGTTAAGGCCATTTTCACAGGACAGGTGAGGGTAAGGGATAAACGGACGAAAGTGGGGCTGCTGGCAATCAGGTGTGCAGAGTGAATTGCACCTATTTCCTGGTTCATGAGATGTGATTGTAGATGATGACTAACAAGCTGTTGTCGGATGAAGTCGAGGAAGCCTAATGTTCAAATATTGTGGGTGATATACCGGGGTTGTCACTTCAGCAGGGCTAAGTTTCACATTTCCTGCATTCCTCGCATTCCTTTGACACTGTATAGTACGGAATGATTATAATAGACATGGATATGGATGAAAGAGTGTTGAAGTCATGTACGCACACATACATATGGATGGGATAGCAGCTGGCTAAAATGTCGTCTTTATTATACTGAGGTGGCTTATATAAGGGTGGTGTCACTAAATCGGGGTCATGGTTCAGATAAAGTATCCTGCCTTCCTCACATTCTTTTGAAACTGTACAGTACTGAATGTTATAAGCATGGATATGTATTACAGGGTTATGATCAAGTCATATAGACACACACATAAGTGTACATGGGATCAAGGCCCATAAAACCAAGAGGTCAAAGCACCAGTGTGCTAAATTGGTACAGGTTGGCGCAGGAGGCGGGTCTAAATGGCGTGACATCACAGAAAGGGAAGACTGAGGGTAGTACGAGTCAGTAGAGGTCAGTCCAGGCAAGTCAGGTACAAAGTACTTATCAGTGGGAACTCTGTTTTCTGATGCGACATCTGTTAATGCAGAATGCCCAATACTTGTGCAGTCTTTGGCTGCCACTCCATATATGTAAAGGGTGGCAATATTACTTTTCATACATTTCCCAAAGATGAAGAACTGAGGCGCAGATGGATTAATGTATTCAAACGACGAGATGATATGAATCCTGCCACTTCGTATATATGCTACCTCCATATTATTATTACAATAGTTATTACTGTAGTTTATACTCTGTTATAGTTATTACTGTTATTATTTTGTTTCCTATTATTACATGTATTCTTGTCATTCATTTTAATTTGAGAGAGAGAGAGAGAGAGAGAGAGAGAGAGAGAGAGAAAGTAAACTAGGGCCTTGACCATACCTCTATAATAATTTACTATTTTCACATTGAAGCTGATGGTGGTTATTAATATTATTATTACTATAGTTATTATTACTGTAGTTTAAACTCAATATAATTATTATTACTACTACTATTATTATTATTATTATTATTACATGCATTTGTGCTACCCATTTTAATTTGAGAGAGAGAGAGAGAGAGAGAGAGAGAGAGAGAGAGAGAGAGATTGATTGATGGATTGTTAAAACGCATGGCACTGCAACAACATGGTCATATGGCTAAAATATAAGTAGTAGAATGATGAACAACATTAAAAAGTAAAACTCCATATTAAAAACTAAACATCAAAGTAAAAACAGTGGAATCATAAAAGGTGGAGGCCAGCCTCCCTCAGAAATAAAAACAAATCGTCCCCAGGGGTACCAGGTTCTCTCCCAAGCATCGAAGCGAGACAGTAAGCACCACCCTCCCCTTGGTGCCTCAATAGCAGCCTCCGACGTAAGTCGCCCAAACTGGAACACTCAACCAGCAAATGCCTGACAGTAAGGGGAACCAAACAGTCATCACAGAAAGGCTGCACACCTCCACACACGAGGAACTCATGTGTTAGCTTGGTATGTCCAATGAGAAGACGAGCCAGAACAATTTCTAACTTATGAGGTATTGTAAAACAAACTCTCTGAGAGACGAACTTGGTGACTTCCTTTAGCTTGCTGACAGGAACGCTATCCCACCGTAACTGCCAACAAGCACGAACAGCAGACAACACTGAAGTGCGTAAATCAGTAGCAGGTAAAGGGCAAGGAGCACGTACAGGTTGTAAAGCTGCAGCTTTAGCAAGTGCATCTACCCTTTCATTACCTATGACACCAACATGTGCTGGAACCCAACAGAAATCCACTCTCTTCCCTCGACGACGAATGAGGAACAGCCACTCCAAAATAGCTAAAACTATAGGATGGGAAGAGTTAAAAGAGTCCAGGGCCAAAAGTGCCCCTTAAGAGTCGCTAAAAATAGTAAAATGATTGCCATGGTGAACAAACACCAACTTCAGGGCTAAAACTATAGCTGATAACTCTGCAGTAAAAACTGTGGCAGCCAAAGGAAGACTACCTCCACGGCTAAAATGGGAAATACCACTCCAAAACCTACACCAGAGGTGGATTTAGACCCATCAGTATACACAGGCACAGATCCACCATGGCTAGAAGAATGTTTTAAAAATAACTGTAATAGAGACTGAGGAGCAACAGAATCCTTGGAGTCTGCAAAAAACCTGCAGTAGGTCACCTTGGGCAAGATCCATGGAGCAACCATCGGGATCCGAACAGGACTGACAGGTACTGTCAACAAACCAAACTCCTCCATGATATCCCGAACCCTATAGGCAAATGGACGAGGCATGCGAGGATGTCTACTATAATACAAAAAACAAGACTGTTGCATCACACACTTACAGACAAGTGAGTCTGGAAGGCGACAAATTCGGAGCCAGCACCGTGCTGCAACAGACTGACACAGTAGATCTAAGAGAGGCACACCAGCTTCCACCAACAAGCTGGGAATTGGAGATGACCGAAAAGCCCCATTTGCAAGGCGAAGACCAGCATGATAGACAGCATCTAGGGTTTTTAGTCTGGCCTCTGTGGCAGACAAGTAGATCTCGCAGCCATATGACATCTTGGAGGCTACAAAAACCTGAAACAAATGCAAGAGCATCCTCCAATTAGCACCCCAAGAGGTATGGGACAGAACGCTCAAAAGACTGAGAGCCTTCAAACATGATCCTTTAAGACTTGCCAAGTATGAGACCCAAGTCAAACGACAGTCAAACGTCAGGCCAAAGAATTTCGTCTTTTCCACACAACAGAGTCTCCTGCCACAAAGCTGGAGATCAGGGTCTGGGTGTACCTCTCTCATCCTACAGAAGTGCATAGCCACAGTCTTAGAAGGGGAAAACCGAAAACCCTTGGAAGTGGCCCAGGCAGAGATCTTGTCCAAGGCAAGTTGCATACGCCGCTCAATAGCAGACATGCGGGAGCCCGAAAACCATATAGCTAAATCATCCACATAAAGGGATGAGGATACCCTGGTAGACACAGTGTCGAGAATATCATTGATGGCCACCGCAAATTGGGAAACACTTAAGACACTCCCCTGTGGGACACCTTCCTCCTGGCACAGTGGCGCAGAAAGGGTAGAACCCACACAGACCCGGAACACACGATCAGTCAAGAAGTCTCTAAGCAACACAGGCAGACGACCACGTAAACCAAAGGCATGAAGTTGTTGGAGGATGCCATGGCGCCAGGCAGTGTCATAAGCCTTCTCAAGGTCAAAGAACACAGCCATAAGATGTTGCTTAGAGGCAAAAGCTTCAGAGATTGATGCCTCAAGTCTGATAAGGTTGTCGGTAGTGCACCGTAATTTCCGGAAGCCACTCTGCAAAGGAGAGAGAAAACCTCCGTTCTCCAGAAACCACATAAACCTGATATTGACCATCTTTTCAGAAAGTTTGACACGCATGATGTCAAACTAATAGGGCAATAGTTGGAGATATGGGAATGGTCCTTACCAGGCTTTGGAATGGGAAGGACAACAGCCACCTTCCAACTCTTGGGCATAGAGCCCTCACTCCAAGCCCTGTTAAAAAGGTCCAATAAGAATTGAATTGAATCAGTCGGCAGATGACGTAGCATAGCGTATCGAATGTCGTCAGGTCCAGGAGCAGTGTCACCACACTCCGAGAGGGCAGCACGCAGCTCTCGGAGACTAAAGTCTAAATTATATGGCTCTCCGCCACGAGAGCAAAAGTCAAGACCAAGCCTCTCCTGATTCCTACGAAAGCTAGCATATGGCCTAGAAGGATCCTTTTTTGAGACAGCGCAAAACTGATCTGCAAGAGCAGAGGCTACTGCATGAGGTGCAGACACTAGGTTTCCGTGAAGTTGCAACACCGGTGGAGAGGGGGGCGTGAACCTACCAGAAATCTTGCGCACCTTTTTCCACACACTAGGGATTGGAGTAGAGGATGTAACTGTAGAAACATACGACCTCCACGAGTTTCGGCGAGCATTCTTCATGACCCATCTGTAGTGAGCACGTGCTTTGCGAAACTGGATCTTTAGGAAAACAACGTCACGATTGGCAAAATACCGACAGGCAGCCACTTTGTAAGCTCCCTTTGCTATAGAGCAGTCGTCATTCCACCGTGGCACAGGTCTCCGGGAATAAACACCAGAAGTCCGTGGGATGGAATGAACCCCTGCTGAGAAAATGGTCTTAGTAAAAGAATGTTCAGCATCGTCGACATGTGAAAAATCAGTAACCCTGTTGGCAAATACACATAGTTCCTCAAAGAGAGACCAATCAGCCCTATCCAGACAGGCATACGGGCTGCAGGAACAGAGCGAGTAGTCTGGACCAACACGGGATAATGGTCACTACCATGCAGATCATCCAAAACCACCCAAGAAAAATCAAGGGCACAATCAGAGGAGGAGATGGTGAGGTCAATGACAGAGTACGTGCCAGTCCGAACATGGAAATGGGTCAACCTCCCACCGTTGAGGACAACCAAATCTAAATCCCCAACCAAAGAAGCAAGAAAATCACCCCGGGGATTTGAAAGTGAGTCACCCCACAAAGGATGGCAGCCATTAAGGTCACCAAGGAGAAGAAAAGGGGGTGAAAGTTGGCTGATAAGGGTTTCCAGATCAGCACGCATAAAAGGGATGGAAGGTGGAAGGTACAGACAACAGATGGTATAGCACCTCCCAACGTCCATCTGTACTGCTAGAACTTGAAGGAGAGACTGTATCTCAAAGGAAATAAAGGGGACATCAGAACGGCACAAAATTGAACATCCACCTCTGTGACCGCCAGGAGGAGACGCATGGAAGACCTCATACCCCCTAATAGAAGGGAACTGTTTATCCCCCAGCATTGTCTCCTGAAGACAGACACAGAGCGGGCTCAGAGCAGAGAGTAATAACTGCAATTCCTCCCAATTCGCCATGGCGCCTCTACAATTCCATTGGAGACAAATTGGTACTGATTGAGTCATAATGAATAGTAATAAATGTTATGAAATGCGAAATATCAAGGCTCTGTAGCAACCCCACTGGGAAGAGTGTGAAAGCCCTTCTTCCTAGGCGTGGAGCTCTGCCTTACCAAACGAGAAGAAAATGAAGATTTAGAGTTTCCATGGGTGGAAGGGCCCTTACCCCAGGATCGATCCCGCCCATCGCCAGAATGAGCCCGAGGCACAGAGACCTTCCTGGAAGACCCACTTGTTCTGGCCACACCCCCATGTGGGGGTCTGGCTGGCAACTTGGGGCCAACCAAACCCTCCCCAACTGAATCTACCAAGGCCTGGCTGCCGGGTAACTGATCAGAGTGAGCGGGTGACCGAGTCCTTTGAGTATCCAAAGGCCCAGACCCCACCACACCTGAGCAAGATGCAGGGACTGGGATCTTAGAAAGACCATCAAGAGCACCCATTGACTTAGACGCCACCACTGTCTGGGTTGCCGAGCGAAGAGCCTCCTCAGAATCCTCATGTGGCACAGAAGTTTGAACCTTAGGTGGAGGGGAACCACTCAAAGACTCCTCACTCCTCACCTGTTTGAGGTTGGCAGAAGCAATCTCCATCTCTATGCCAGAACTTGAGGATGCACTAGAATCCATAGAGGAACACTGTGGAGTAGACTGAACACTAGTAGTAGAGCAAGCAGATGGTACAGGAGCAGCAGCCGTTACAGGAGGAGCAGCTGATACAGTAGTAGTCAGAACAGGAGTATCAGTTGGTAGAGTAGCAGCAGCCACTATAGGAGCGGCAGCCAGTACAGGAGTAGCAGCCGGTACAGGGGTAGCTGCTGGTACAGTAGTAGCAGCCGATATAGGAGTAACAGCCGGTACAGGAACAGCAGCCGGACGAGATGCAGACTGCGAAGGTACTGCGTTCTCTGAGCGACCACGAGGAGGAGTAATAGGTCGTCTGGTATCATACAAGGGACGAGGAGGAGGGTCAGAATGTGGAGCAGGGGCTCCATGACGGTGCACAACAGGCTTTCACCGAGAAAGAATAGAAGCAAAGGACACACCAGGGCGGACATACATAGACAGGACACGGGTCTTAGCTTTGGTAAAACTCAGCCTCTCGGAGGCTCTGAGAGACAAAATTTCATGTTCCATTTTGTAACGATCACAAGATTTAGAAGAAGCAGCATGCTTACCACCACAATTGACACAAGATACAGGGCCAGGGCATTCCACACCCTCATGAACATCTAAACTACATGATGCCCAGACTGCTGGAAGACCTACGGCAAGGCGCCTACAAGTTTGGCCAATATGACAGAAACGCTGGCAGTGGAAACATCTACGAGGCATAGGGACATATAGCCTAACTTTGTATTGGTACCATGCAGCGTTAAGGACAGCAGGGAGGCTCGAGGAATCAAAGGTCACAATCAAGGATGGAGTTGGCACAAGGTCACCATTTACCTTCTTCTTAATCCTCTCAATCTTTATTACATTCTGGGCAGACAACTCTTCAACAAGGCGTGCCTCATCATAAGCCAGTAGTTCCTTAGCATAGACAACGCCACGAGAATGATTCAATGAAGCGTGGGGGGAGCATGTAACTGACTGACCAGAAAGCTCTGATAAAGATAGGATAGTTGCACTCTGAGAAGGGTCAGACACCTCTACCAACAAACTGCCATCAGCCTGTGGAACAACTTTAGGGGTCGCACCACAAGCAGTGACCAGTTCTCGATGGGTATGGAAAATGTCACATTTCCGGAGGTCTACCCCAGCAGGACCACGTATGACTAAGAACTTGTTTAATTGTGGATGATGTGGATTAAATAAAGAATCCATAATACATAACAAAACACTTCATTCCCCCACCCCCCCACCCACCATGGAGCCCAACAGGGGGAGGTCATATGTCAGGGCCAGTACCACTGACGACCCCAGGGGTAGCGGAGGAGTATACGCAGGTAACCACTGGGGGACCTAGGCAAGGGTGACTCCAGGACGATAGGAGCCACCAGGCCCCCCAGTGCCCACTTGACCCTAGCCAACGCATGACCAGCCGATTGACCTAGTCGGGCCCAACCAGGCTGCCCGTCTAGCCGGAATAAGGGACCAAAGAGGTGTATTGCTAGCTGCAGGGCGCAGCGTGCAGCATCGCTCAACCCCCAGGACTCCCGTCTCCCAGCATTACGGGACGCCACGCACGGCAAACACGTGGGGAGGCAACAGTCCCGTCCTAGATGGCAATGGGCATGGACTAACATCACCAGCAGGCCTCCTCCACCAGTGATGTAGGGGATGCTTGGTCCACGAGGCCGACAAATGCCGAACCCTACAAAGGTAGGCATGCCTTCAAAGTAGGTGGCACCGCCAACCACGCTTCAAGCCCCGACACCACGTCAAGGTGACCCCCCTCAGCGGGGAGGGAGAGAGAGAGAGAGAGAGAGAGAGAGAGAGAGAGAGAGTGATTAAAAGTATGGCCTTGACCTCACTCATAATCCTTCCAGTGTTTTCATCATGATGTTTCTACGCAAATAATAAATGTTAATTTTGTCATGTTAAAATGAGCTAGCAGATACGCAGGTACCTTCTCGTCTAATGTTCTTAAGTACTTAACGGAGAGTTATAAGAACCTGGGCATTTCACACACCAAATTCAAGAAATAATATACCTAACTGGCAAAGTTGGCAGTGATTCGTCGGCTCCCATCGCCCAAATCTCCCTCTCTCTCTCTCTCTCGAGTCCTACATACTACATCACGGCTTGCCCAACCCAAACCCCGCCCACATGCGAACTCTGGCTGCTGAGTTGACCCCTTGGTTTTTATTGGCCTAGCATGGAATAATAGCTAGCTGTAAATCGCGAAATGGTTGAAGTTTCATCACACCTTTTTTTTTTTTTTTTTTTTTTTCACTGAAAGGCATATGGGAAACTATGGTTTGAATGTCTTTCATTTCCAAGGGCCGTGGTAGCTCAGTGGTAAACCATTGATTGGTGACAATGAGAGGTGGTTGGCAGTGGATGAACATCGAGTTTTTTTTATTTTTTATTTTTTTTTTTTTTTAACCCGTGTTATTTACCTGATGAAAATGAGTTCATATTCCTCAGGAAAATAACACGAGTTTGAAGAACCTGAAATGAGTTATATACAGTATATATATATATATATATATATATATATATATATATATATATATATATATATATATATATATATATATATTATTATTCTTAGTTATTATTTTATTTATTTTTTTATAAACTAATAGGACTACATAATAGATAGATAGATAAATAGATAGATAGAGAGACAAATAGAAGCAGGAAGTCAAATGATGAGAAGGTGTTGTGTCTGCGAGAAGCGAGCAGCGCTAAACATGCTTACACGGAGGAAAGCTGACGACAGCGGCCAGTAAGGAGATGATGCAGTTAGCTGTCAACAGTCCTCTCGTGAGAAAGATCCGGTTGCCATGAGGAACATGTGTGACACACCCCTACTACACCAGATTTTAGGAAAGAGAGTTTAGAAGGAGACAAGCGACCCTAGAGAGAGGTCGAGACGGAGATTAGCCTTAGAACAGAAAGAGAGAGAGATAGCGAGACAGGGAGGTAGCTACCCGGGACTTATACTCTTATACCTGTTTAATATTTCCAAGACAAATAAAAATAGTCCCATACTATTCTTTACCTCTCCCGTCACTACATGACATCTGGTGGGGAAACTACTACAAGATATAAAAGCCGCTCGACCACAAGTCTAAAATATACTTCTCTACAAGTAACTACAAAGTCTTTATGACATTTGGTAGCAGCGAACGTATACGAACCTCGTCTACGAATCAACATTAAATTCCTACAAAATATCAAGATTGAAAACAACCAACAATATCAGCTCCTGACAGTATTCTCTCCATCCTGCCCCCTCCGTCTCCCAGATCATTACGCTGATGCAGAGGTCAAGAGATCACTCGACGCCTTGCAAGTAGCTTAACGACAAACCAGCAAATCTGCGGACATCGTCTCCGAATTAAAAGCAAATTTCTACAAAAGCAACCGAGACTACAAGATTAGCTTCAGTTCTACAAAGTCTACAGCCATCTACAATCAACTACAGCCATCTACAATCAACTACAATTAGCAACTCTACGTCGTCTGTATAATCTTCTACACGCACCTACAAGTAGCGGCAGTCTTCATCCCACAACGAATAAATCACTAGAGAAAAGGACCGAGAAAACTTCCACATAGAATAAAGGGAACAAACAAACGAAGAGTGAGACACGACTCACAACTCATCTTCACTCAAGTTACTCATCGCTACTCATTCACTCACCACAGCTACCAGTGTGGGAAGCCGACGTCACCATGTGCTGAGATGACATCACAACGCGAGTCTGCCATGCAAAGCAACGTGTGACTGACACCAGGCACTTCTCACCCACTACTCATTACTCATTATTCACATAGCTCCTACTCATATTCACTTATTTTCACAGTTAAGTTGGAAATTCGACGTTCTAGGCTGAGGTTTGCCTGGGACAGCCGTTAACCACTACAAATACCAGGCCATGGAGTTTCCTGAGTAATATCGTCCATCAACACACCACTAGAATTATCAAGAGATCTTCAATCAAACCTGTATTTTCTTCCGAGATCGACTTTTGTATCGACACACCTCTACGATCTGTATCAAGTGGGTAAAATTATACTTGCTCATTTCTTCTCAGTGCTAAAATTAGCTATATTCAACTTATTTACTCATCTAGTTTGCTAGGACATAAATAAACAAGAGGCGTATTTCATAACATCATATCTTAATGACAGGAATATTTTCGCCACCACCCACGTTAATACCAGATGACACACAAATTGCCACAACATCAGACTCACAATTAAGAGACAGCCCACCCATTGTACAACCCACACCACACGTTATAGATAAGGAAACAAATACGGGAGTTTCGGATGATGAGTGGGAAACCCCTTCAGACGTAGAGAGTATCGACTTTGCAGCTGCCTTGAATACGTATGCCAATATACTTAACAGGGTTCACCGGTCCGGTCATACATATTCTACCATTCCCTCACATAACGATAAACTCGTACAAGTTGAATTAACAGAGCAATCATTAAATATGAATCAAGAACCAAATACTGCTGATCTAAAAACCACACCTCACGTTTTTGTGTATCACGAGGATAAGACTGCCCCAAAATTCTCTGGCACAGACAAGGATCGCATTGATGTCATTTCATTAATCAGTCAGTGCGAACAAATGTTCATCAAGCACCACATAGCCTACTAGATGAACAAGAGAAAATTGCTATTTTTTCATCTTGCATAAGCCAGGAAAGATGTCCAGCAAGCAATTTATTGCGCTCCGATAAGCTACATCGTGCTAGGACATATGATGAATTTAAAACTGAATTTCTGAAGAAATTTTCTGGAGGTATGAACTTCTTGCCAGGTATAATTCCAGAATTACATAAAATTGTAGATCTTGTAAGGGAGCACACTACAAACCATGTGCTCAGTGAAATAACTGCTGATGTCTCCACAATCAAGAGAACCCTATTAGCGACTCTGGAGAATTCTAAGTGGATAACAGATGATGGAAAGATGTCCCCAGACCTCGTCGTGGACATCATTGGTTATGTAGCTGCCTTGTGTAAATTACCTGATAGAACCCTTAAGATCGCCAAAACAATCGCGTACACCCCGGGAATGTGCTTACTAGACTTAATGAACGAGGTAGAGATGCAGTGCAGTAAAGCAGGTGTGGTCGACACACATGCACATTCTGGTAGAATCAGGGTACCTGAGACAGTATCAGCTGTGAAAACATCAACACCGACCCCAAACAGAGAACAAAATCGATCGCGACCAGAAATGAGGCAGCCCAAACAAACAAAGACGCCTAGACCTCGTTCCCACACGCCTTCCTACAGGCAGTTTCATAAGTTTTCGCGCAGCCCGAGCAGGTCTCGCGCCATAAACAACACTTTTTATGGGAAATCACCTCGTAGGTCACAGTCAAGGGATAGGTCCATTCTGTGTCATTACTGTGCAAAACCAGGACACACAAGGTATGAATGCTTTATCAAGGCAAAAGAGGATAATCAAAAGACACAAGGATTTGGTCCTTACTGTAGGCATCATAGATACCAAGGGCACTGGACCAGTGATTGCAAAACAGTAGAAAAAATTGTGTCTATGTTCAAATCGGGGGAAGACCAAGTCATGACAAAAAACGAACAAACGTAAAGAAGAACAAGGTTAAACTTCACATAGGAAGCATGTTGGGAAATGAGTGTATCTTGATACCAGCTGTATGTGAGGATCAAAACGTTTCCTTATTTTTAGATACAGGCTCTCCAGTGAACTTAATAACACATGAAGAACTAAATAGAATTCTTAAAAATAAAAAGAAAGTAACTTTTCTGGATGAAGCTGATTTAGAATTATACACAGTAGATGGTCAAGAGATTACAGTAAAAGGTATGATAAGATTAAATCTCAGTTTCACAGAAACTACAAGACCATTCTCTGCATTGTTCTATATCGTTGAAAACTTAGCAATTAAAGCTCATATGTTACTGGGCTTAAGATCCATGAGAACTGAGAACATAACTATACTCCCACAAATGAATGGAATAGACTTTGATAATGAATTCATAGAGGAAATACTTTCAGAGCCCTCACCGATTGGTAGAAGAGAGCCAAAAAGAATTGGTAATATTAAAGGCTTTAACAAACATACACAAACAGATGAGTGTATAGATCCACTTACACCAGCAACCCCATCCTCCAGAATTAGTGACCCAGATAACAGTACTGATTTATCAATTTTTCCAGCCCATCTCACTAATGATTTGGTTATACCACCTAATTCATACATGAAGGTTACCATAAAGAGCAAATTACGGAATAGTACTGTTCTTGTCTTAGAAGAATTATGTAAAGTAAAGGGATTGTCAGTAGAAAACGCATTATGTCATACGAACGACGAAGGGCTAACTCAGATATTCATTATTAATCACATGAATGGGGAAGTTCAGTTGAAGAAGGGAACTTGCATAGTTAATATTGAAAAATGTTTCGCCCCTGTGAAGGAAATAAATATTGGTGGAGTAACAAGTGAGATCAAATCTACGGATAGAGAAAGAATAAAAGAGAATTTAATTCACTCAGGTGAATTTGACGAAGAAAATGATTTGTTAACCCTGCTGGAAACACACAGGGACACCGTAGCATTGCCCGGAGAACAATTAGGGTGTACTAACTTGATTAATCACATGATTAATGTGCACCCAGAAACACCACCAATTTTCGTACCAGCTTATCGCATACCACACTCCCAACGTACACTTGCAAATCAGTATGTCGATGAAATGTTAAAGCTTGGAATTATTGAGCCTTCAGTTTCTCCATGGAACGCTCCCCTTTTCTTTGTGCCCAAGAGAAATGGAGAAATGCGTGCGGTAGTAGATTACCGTAAACTAAATAATCACACCATCCCAGACAGATTTCCCATGCCATTGCTAAGTGATGTTCTACAGAATATTGGTCCTGAGAATAATATATTCTCGACCATCGATCTCCTAAACGGATACTATCAGATTCCGGTATCTCAGGAGTCACGTAAATACACTGCCTTTTCAACAGAGGCCATTATCAATATACAAGAATGCCAATGGGACTGAGGACAGCCCCCGGTACGTTCCAGCGTCTTATGAATTACGTATTGTCCGGAATTTTAGGACAAGGAATATTTGTTTATCTTGACGATATTATTATCGCGACGAAGAATATTAAGGATCATCTCAGGAAATTAGACTTACTCTTACAAAAGCTTAGTGATGCTGGATTAAAAATTAAACTTTCTAAATGCAAATTTTGCTTTAAGGAAATAAATTTCTTAGGCCACAAATTAAGTTCTGATGATATTCACACCACTTATGACAAAATACAGGCAGTGAGAGATTTTCCTGAACCCACTACGACTGACGAAGTTAGACAATTTTTAGGTCTGGCTGGGTACTATAGGTCATTCGTACCACAGTTCTCTCATATAGCCTTCCCTCTATTCCAACTACTCAAAAAAGATGCTGTATTCCAATGGGAAGAAGAACAAAAAAGGGCATTTAACAATCTAAAAATTAAACTAACGAATGCACCTTGTTTAGCATATCCAGATTACACGAAATCATTTCTTATTTGTACAGACGCATCAGTTAAAGGATTAGGGGCTGTACTGATGCAGGAAGATAAAAGAGGAAAGAATCAACCAATTGCATTTGCCAGCAGACAAACAAGAGGTGCGGAGAAAAATTATAGCACTACAGACTTAGAGGCACTTGCAGTGATTTTTGCATTACAAAAGTTTCGAGATTTGGTATATGGTTACGAAATCCACTTATTCACCGACCATAAACCACTGGTGGGTATGTTTAAAGAAAAACTCCTTTCTGGGAGGAGAGCAAGATGGAAATGTACAGTTGAAAACTACAGTGTACAAATACATTATATACAAGGTAAAATGAATATAGTAGCTGACGCATTATCTAGGAACCCGAACACAATTCAGGTTGCGGCGTTAGATCTCAAAGGAAATATCCCAAACCACGAGGATATCGCAAAGGCACAAAGACTTGACCCAGTATGGTCAAAAGTAATATACAAGTTAGAAAGAGGAGATGACATACAATTACCCAAACTGCATGTCCCACTTGAACAATTCACAATGGTCAATAATACATTATACAAAATTAACTCTAAACAACCAAAACGCCAAAGAAATACTAACCAGTTGGTAGTACCTAATGACATGATACCCCAAGTATTACGAATGATACACGACAGCCCACATGCAGGACACCCTGGAAAGGATAAGACATTCAACCAAGCCCAGCTATTATATTACTGGCCTTCATTACGAAGAGATATAAACAATCATATAGACAGATGCGAATCATGTGCGAAACACAAAGGATACCCAATCACACCTGCACCGATGGGTAATTACCCAGTACCACATCAACCATGGGACGTTGTCGCTGTTGATTTACTCAAGATGCCATTATCATACAATAATAACCTATACTTATTCGTAGCAACGGATCATTTTTCCCGTTATGTCATTTTAGCTCCAATTAAAGATAAGACAGCAGAGACAGTAGCAAAGGCAATAACAGATAATGTAATATGTCGCTTTACTACCCCAAAGGTATTAATAAGTGATAATGGAGGAGAATTTAATTCTGAGATCTTACAAGAAATATGTAAACAATACAACATCAAAAAGGTTAACGTTTTGGCCTATCACCCAGCATCGAATGGGTTGGTAGAGAGACAAAATAAAAAGGTATTAGATGTGCTACGACACATTCTCAGTGAAAATTATGCAAGCTGGGATGATTGGATTCCCAGAGTAGAGGCCTCCATTAATGGGTCTATAAATAAATCCATTGGTGACACACCACATTTCATTATATATGGCACAGATAAAAAATTACCATATGAGCTCCTAGAAGGTGACAGCATGCCTATATACAATTACGATGATTACTCTAAACTCCGTTTACGTGAATTCCAGGACATTCACAAAAGAGTGCAAAAACAATTAACGATGTCCAAGGAAGAAATGACGGAGGCATTTAACAAGAAGGCAAAAGATTCACCTATCAGCTTAGGAGACATTGTTTACGGAGTCATTCATACGAGAGACAATAAATTATCCCCTAAATTTGAGGGCCCATACAGAGTAATTAACATAAAGGCAAACAAAGTTTTAATTAAGTCACTTTCAAGTGGCGAGGAAAAACAAGTTCATATTGACCATTTAAAACGAGTTTCAAGGGAATTATCACATAATTATTCAGCCTCGGATACAACCGAACAGGTGAACGTACCTCAAGAAACCAAGCAAGAACACAACAATGATTACAAAAAGAAATTAAGGTCATATACCAAACAATCGAACATAGGTGCAACTATTCCAATGAAATCTGCAGTACATCATTTACGAGAATTAAATATCGATTTAAACTCCTTCTATAAATGAAATAACAACCAACCGTAACGCACATCATCACTATCATCAACCACAGCTTTATAGGAAATTAATAGATTTTTTTTTTTCGGTAGGTTACGATGAAGGGACTTATGCTATGGATTCTCCTATACATAGTATGAGTATATGCGCACCTAGACCCCAAGCATATAGTACGACAAGGATGCCTCATAGCTCCAACGGCCACGACTACAATCGTCAAGGACGTCATGAGTACTGAAATAAGTCTAGATTACTTGTATGACTTACCTACTTATGTAGAAAGACTTGCGACGCCGATGCGAACTCTGGACTTCAAGATAGGGAATTATGTTTCACAATCACATATCACCAAGGAAGTGGATGAAATGGTGACGTTAGCGAAATGGAAACTAGAACAGGCGAAGTCAACTATGCTCGTCATGATCCAAGATCTCCCATCTTATGGAACGAAGGTGCTGAGCGACAGGAACAACATCACACGTACTCGCCAAAAGCGCGGTTTGTTCGATCTGGGCGGCGCAATTCTTGGGAACATCTTTGGATTGGCTACAGAGGATGACCTTAAAGAAATAAACAACAAATTTAATAAGATAGCTCAGGTACTAACATACCAGGATAAATTCATCACAGGACAGAACTCGGCAATGAAGACAATTGTGAAAAATCTGAAACAAGCAGAAAACGTAGCTCTCGAGAGTATAGATAAAATAAATGACTTAGAGGGCAACGTTACTCTTTTCCAGCACTTCTCCATCATCACAGAACATATTGACACGATTCTACTACAATTAGAGAACACTAGAGATCATTTCAGGGCACTTATGCAAGGAATTTCGAATGCTGGTGATGGCAAGATCACGAATGACTTACTCCCAGTTCATGAGCTACGTCAGATAGTTAGTCAAGGCATACATAAACATAAATTGAAGCCATTGTTCCGCAGTAGGGAATTTATGCAATATTACCCATACTTAGAAGCAACACTAACACCAACATCAGTGATAGTTCATGTACCATTCATCACGGAAGACCTGTTCACAGTATACCAAATACACCCCTTCCCCTATAGAAACAACAACACTTTAGTCATCATCAACATCAACACAGACACCGAACTCATCATGGTCTCCAAGAGACGAGACACTGTCACTTTCGCAAGTGAGTCAACGATTGAGCGAAAGTGCCGCACATCCTTACATGCTGTTCATCTTTGTCCTGCGTACATTTTCACGTTTCAGCCTACTGATACGGTCCCTTGTGAAATGGCTATCATCAGCAATAACAATATTCATCATCATTGCAACTTCCCTTTTGCTCCAGATAAACTTGTACACCATCAACGCATTGGACACTCACAGTTTTTTTTATTTTCCTCATAACACATCAGTTTACATAGTCTGTCCAGATATACCACCACCTCACACATCAGCCTCAGGATTATACATAGCACCAGACTACTGTGCGGTATTTACAACATCCATGTCTACTTTTTCCACCATCAATCACTACGCCATTATCAACCATACACACAAACATTTCCACCCACTGCCTGATATGAACTTAAACATGAGCACAAGTATTAAGCTGACTTCACCTAAGTTTGAAACTATGCAGCTGATCAATGAAACAATGAAGCCCTGGGAAGATTTGAGTTTGAGTATGTTCAACCCATATTATGTGTATAGCCAAGCCCCTTCTGTCTTTATAATCATCTGCATTGTAGTTGCAGTATTGCTGTTGGCAATGCACAGAATGCATGCAAGAATTGCTAATTTGGAGTCATTGTTTAGTGGGGGGAGAGTTAACATCACAGTTAACCACCCTGAATGAAGTGTATATATTTTGTATATAGTATTAATTATATATAAAAAAAAAATAATAATAATAATAACACAAAGAAGAATGACCCATATATGACAGACCAGTACCATTATCTTTGAATGAAATATTAATAACTCTTACAATAATCTTAATTTTAAACTATTTTTATTCTTGCATGTATGCATTTCACTATAATATCCCAAGTACATACTGTATTACAGTTAAATAATTTACTTTAATGCATTTATTCCAATATGTATACAACTTATTTAAAATGTAGTATTACTGAATAATCACTATTTACTATGAATAATATATGTATAAAATATTCATACAATTATGTTACTTTACAATATTATGTATTTCACTTAATTAGCTTATAAGTTCATTATAATGTGTATGTAGTATGTATTAATATATTATAACTATTAAATGTCGATGGTACGCCATTTTCGCGCGGCCGAGCAAATATAGGACTACATAATAGATAGATAGATAAATAGATAGATAGAGAGACAGATAGAAGCAGGAAGTCAAATGATGAGAAGGTGTTGTGTCTGCGAGAAGCGAGCAGCGCTAAACATGCTTACACAGAGGAAAGCTGATGACAGCGGCCAGTAAGGAGATGATGCAGTTAGCTGTCAGCAGTCCTCTCGTGAGAAAGATCCGGTTGCCATGAGGAACATGTGTGACACACCCCTACTACACCAGATTTTAGGAAAGAGAGTTTAGAAGGAGACAAGCGACCCTAGAGAGAGGTCGAGACGGAGATTAGCCTTAGAACAGAAAGAGAGAGAGATAGCGAGACAGGGAGGTAGCTACCCGGGACTTATACTCTTATACCTGTTTAATATTTCCAAGACAAATAAAAATAGTCCCATACTATTCTTTACCTCTCCCGTCACTACATGACATCTGGTGGGGAAACTACTACAAGATATAAAAGCCGCTCGACCACAAGTCTAAAATATACTTCTCTACAAGTAACTACAAAGTCTTTATGACAAACTCACTCTCCCTTAGCCATAAAAATATAACACAGAACATAACATGTACTGGAACAGTTTGGTTGGAGGTAGAATACTCCGGTGACTGCTCACTATATCCACCCTCCATAGATCAAGAGAGAAAACAGGTTAAAATCATTTCCTTCTAGTACGCAGGTCCGTGACGTCACGCGGTTGCATGGGGGAGAAAAGGGAGTTACTATACAGAGAAAACAGCAGTGAAAATGGGAAACTATACTAATTTCTCTCTCTCTCTCTCTCTCTCTCTCGCTTAAAGATTTTTATACATTTTCATGTTACTATATGTCTGTATTTCCCCCCCCCCCACACACACAGTGGGATATTTAAACAGCATGTACTATTGCTACCAGGAGTTGTTAGCCACCCTCGTCCAGCCAACCCGTGTATGTGGCAGTGTCGCATTCACAAGCAAAGAATTTGCCTTTGATGCATTTCTGTCGAAAAATATCCCTTCAGGTTTGGGCTTGTACCGTACTAATGGATAAAACAATAGTAATATTTACTCTGAAGGTTTGACTCTGATAACACACATATATCATACTGATTATTTAATAACTTGTTTATAGTACAGAGCCAAGCAAGTGATAAATATGTATATTTGGGTCCACTCCATGATTTCCTATAGGTTTGAACCAGTGAACACAGAGTGAAAAAGTTCGACGCATTCATTTGTTACAAGGAGAGAGAGAGAGAGAGAGAGAGAGTAGTGGGTGCCTGTGAATATTAGAGGAATGAGGTGGAGAAATGAGGTCCTTAACACAGTTAAACAGGGATTCTTCCCTTCGTTTCGGTTGGCTTTCTATGCCTAAATGATTGAATGAAGGTAAATTACGAAATATAATAACTGGATAACGAAGTGGTAATAGGGTCTGGCAAATGGTAGATCCAAGGTGTGCAGTGGTAAGCCTAAATCCAGGCAACGGTCGCTGTTAAATATGTGGGATACTGTAAGTCCCATTTATTATAAATATCTCCATGTATGTTTACAGTACGTGTATGCCCCTATGGACCTATTTTTACCCCATGAATATTCTTATCAATGGACATTTTCACCACTCGGAACATAATCCCCCATGGACCTATTTTCCTTAATGACTTTCTTTTTCAAGGACGCCTACTTTTCTACGTAAACCTATTTTCCCATGAACTAATTTTCCCCATTGATGTATTTTCTCCCCACGAACCAATTTTTCCGTCGCCCGTGAATCTCTCCATGGATGCAGGTTTCCTACATGGACGTATACCCATGGACATATTTTTCACAATGAACCTATTTTCACCATAAACCTGTTATCCGACGTGGTTATATCACCCACTGATGTGTGCAGTTCAGACACAGACCTCTTAATCAACAGACGTATTGCACTATGGACCTGTTGTAACTCACTGGATCTATATACCTAGTTCAGCATGATTCCAGAATACTATCTCCTGTGGACCGATTTTCCACACACTAATCTATTCCCTACTCGGACGTATTCACTCAAGCGACCTAATCCAAGAGGCTACTTTTCCCACAATCCGTCCATCCACCTACACACCCACTCATCAACGCACATACCCACAACCTTAGTATAGTATGTCTCAAAAGTAGGACGACATAACCCCGTCTTTTGCCATGTCCTATAGGTAGCCCCCCCCCCACCCAACCCACTTAATGCACGAACCCCACTCCACCCCACTTAACCAGCCCAACAACCCTTTCCCTTCCTCTCGCTCACCCACTCCAGCTAATAAGCCTGTGAAACCACCAGCCTACACTAACCAATCCATCCATCCATCCAGTCACCAACCTACCAACCCGCATACCATGCACCACAAGTCGGATGACTTGCAATTCAACACACACACACACACACACACACACACACACACACACACACACACACACAGGCGAAAGATGAGTCTCACTGCTTAACTCTGTCGGTAGAAAATACTACTCTTTGCAGGGAGGTTATCAAGACCGGAGATAATGGGCTTCATTCCGGCTACATACACATGATTTTATGCGATACGAGTAAATAACGTGCTCGAGCTAAACAGGTAATTTTTCCTTTGGCTGATGACGGAGTTTCTTTGTCCCACGATAATGTCTCGTCGGACAAAATGAAAGACGGGTTTTGTTCTGGGTAACGCCAGTTGACTTTGTCAAATCATTAGCCAGGCTGCATATCTTCTATTAAATGCCTTATCTTCGCATTTTTTTTTTTTTTTTTACTCCTATGGTTGGCACCCGGAGACATCTGACATTAGCTGGATATCCCTCTCTGGACAGAGAGGCAAATTACTTTCTTACACATAGCTTTTTGTTAAATCAACAGCTTTTATCTCCTAATTCATTATTCCTCCGATAGCAATCCTTAAAAAAAAAAAAAAAACTATCACAAAGCAAGGCAAGTTCTAGTGACTGATGGAAGAAATATTCACACTGTGGCCTGTTTTCAATGGACCACAGGAATCCAGGGTTTCTCATCCCTTGCATTTCCCTGCTACAGTCTGCCTCCACCTCATTTCTCCAAAATTCACAGGTGCTCACCATACACACACACTCTCTCTCTCTGGGGGGCGCGGTAGCACAGTGGTAGCGCGCTGGACTCGTAATCGGGGGATTGCGAGTTCGAGCCTCCCCCGGGCTGCCGTGCCGGGAGGGGTAGCTCGCTCCTGTAACCCTAGCGGGGCTATATAGTCCAATACAGGGCTTAGCTCGGGGGAACTCCATTTCTCCCATTTTCTCTCTCTCTCTCTCTCTCTCTCTCTCTCTCTCTCTCTCTCTCTCGGTAACAAATGAATGCTTCGAACTTGTTCACTCTTTGTGTTCGTTGATTCAAACCTACAGTACAGGAAGTCGTTGAGCGAAATCCAAGAAACTTATTTAAGTCACTGGCATGGTACTGTATGAGAAAAAATTGTTGCTAAATAATAAATGTGATATATTCGCGTTATCAGAGTCAAACCTTCAGAGCAGATATTGCTATTGCTTTATCCATTAGTTCGGTACAAGCCCAAAGCTGAAGAGATATTTTTCGATGAAAATGCATCGAAGGCAACTTCTGTGCTCGTGAATGCGACTCTGCCACATACACGGGTTGGTTGGACGAGGGTGGCTAACAACTCCTGGCCACAATAGTACCTTTGCACTTTACTTCAGATAATTTACTTACTGTCGGTTTCAGAGGCCATGTCGCATCGTTTTTTGAGAATAACGTAGTAACAGTTGGATCAGTATGATATTTGGCCACAGTGTGTTTCATACCCTGCGGTAATTTTTGGCAGCATAGTGAAGTACGTAAATGAAATAATTAAGGCAATTGTCCTTGAAAAATGAGGCTGAATGTCAAAATAAAGGACAGGGATACGAACGATACTACGAAAACGTAGTACCTGCCACGTGAGTGACGTCCCACCACCCACACGGGACACTCCCACCCCTACCATCTCCCTCCTTCCCTCCCTCCCTCTCTTCGAAACCATGGTCGAAACTTCAATCATCGGCACATGCTTTATAGCCTATATAATGATATATTATGTAATTGACGCATGCAATATGTGTTACTATAGTTGGTATATTTGTATTGATAGTGACACATAACAGAGCAAAAGTTGGGTAGAATGGGGCTGATAATGCCCGGCATGATAGGAGAGTCGAAGTCAGGGGTGATGTGTCACCGTGTGGAACGGGCTGATGACCGAACCGAAGTCGTAGACTCAGAGGTAGATGTTATGTTGACTCCAGCAGTGTCCATCATGGCGAACATGCTACGTTGTCCTCGTGGTTGCAAGAACGCGTTCGTAATGCGACTGTACTCACCCTACATCAGGGAGAAAGCAGACAATGGACTACTGATTACTTTGAATAGGCAAGTGGCTATGATTATTTTTGTTTGCCACAGACAAATAATAATGGCGTTTTGCTGCAACCCATTTCTTGAAAGCACTAAAGTGGCGAGCCACAGAGATACAAAATAGTGATGATGCGATTGCTTTCATAATGTAATAAACGATTAATTAAGCAGCCAAATGTGAAGAAATGTTTTGTTAATTATTATATTAAACCTTATTATCATTGAATACCAGTATTTAATTTTATGTGGCCCACCCAATATGCATAACTGCCTTCCTCCATAGGCCGTCATCTTAATCCTCTCTACCTTTATTGCATTCTGGGCAGACAACGCTTCAGCAAGGCATGCCTCATTATAAATCAGTAGTTCCTTAGCACGAGAATGATTCAATGAAGCATGAGGGGAACATGTAACTGACCGACCAGAAAGCTCTAATCAAGAGAGAACAGTCGCACTTTGAGAAGGGTCAGACACCTCTACCAACAAACTGCCATCAGCGTGTGGAACCACTTTAGGGGCAGCACCACAAGCAGTGACCAGTTCTCGATGGGTTCGGAAGATGTATTTCCGGAGGTCTACCCAAGGAGGACCACGAATGAAAAATAACTTGTTGAAAGGTGCAGGAAGAGGAGCAAGTAATAAATCCATCATACGTAACAAAGAGACTTCATTCCCCCACCCCCCCATCCATCACGGAGCCCAACAGGGGGAGGTCATATGTCAGGGACAGGACCAACGATGACCACTGGGGCAGCAGAGGTGTATATAGGTAACCAGTGGGGGACCCGGACAAGGTTGACTCCAGGACGATAGGAGCCACCAGGCTCCCCAGTGCCCACTTGACTATAGCCACCGCATGACCAGGCGACTGATCTGGTGAGGTCCAACCAGGCTGGCCGTATAACCAGAATAAGAGACCAAAGAGGTGTATTGCTAGCTGCAGGGTGCACCGTGCAGCATTGCTCAACCCCCAGGACTCCCATCTCCTAGCATTACGTTATGCCATGCACAGCAAACACTTGGGGAGGCAACACTCCCGCCCTAGATGGCAAATGGACAAGGACTACCATCACCAGCAGGCCTCCTCCACCACCGATGTATGGGGAGCTTGGTTCATGAGGCCAATATATGCCGAACCCTACAAAGGTAGGCATGCCTCCAGAGTAGGTAGCACTGCCAGCCACGCTTCAAGCCCCGCCACAGTGTCAAGGTAACCCCTCACCGCATGGCAAGGGAGTGGAGATGTCCAGATGACTGTATGGAATATCCTGGCAAAGGAAGACAGCAGCACCTCTATGATAACCCCGGCCTGGCACAGGAGCAGAATAAAAGGCATGGTAGCCAGAAGGACCAGAAGGAACAGCATCACCTACCATGGTCTCCTGGATGCACATGCACAGAGGAGTAAGTTGAGAAACAAGATGACAAAGTTCCTCATAGTTAGCACGTAAACCCCGACAATTCCACTCGATGATGCAACCCATAGTGGAGGAATGATGATTAAGTGCAGAATTGTACACCTGATAAGTGAGCAGGTTTGTAATAATGCTTATGAAAGCCCTTTGGAGGAGCTTGCCCAGCACCAGAAACCCGTACCTTCTGTCTAACATCCAAAGGCAAACGTGAGGATGAGGAAGTAACTTTTACAACACTCCTTCTTGGAGTGGGCATACCAGCTTGTCTGGAAGGCGGCTTGGGGGCCAGTGCCCCCACCAGAAGCCCCGTTAGTCGAAACAGAGTCCACAGGACTCGAATAATTTCAGAAGGACATTCTATACTTCAGATCTGAAGCAAAAACGAGCTGTCCAACAACATCCCCAGGTGGGGACTGGACCAGAGGTGAACCATCAACTTCAACTGTCACCTGGCTAGATCTCTCAGCCTGCTGACCAGAGGGAACAGGAGAGAGAGGTCAACACAATGGTCGACAACAGAGACCTTTGTTGGCCAGTCTTCAGACTCAGAAGAATCTCATGAACAATCGTGAAGTTTGCTAGGTACTGATGGAGCCTTGTGCATACTGGGTAAGACGGGAGAAGGAGTTTGGTCGACAGGGATATCTGCCAGCACCATGGAAAGTACAAGCCGTATGCCACCGAAGTGGAGGCGGAAGCAGAGTAGTGGATAGGCAAACATCATTATCACAAAGAGTACTGACCATGGGGACATCATCCTGCAAATCACGAGTTGAAGGAGTGGGTACTGAAATAGGTCGAGGCTGCCTCTGAGATACAGGGCAATGCACTGATGTTCCAGAAGCATAAGTAACCCCAGGCTGAAAGAAGAGCGTCTGGGCTCTCCTTTTTCTTCAGAAAATGAAACCCTTTTTCATGTACAAAAGGATAAAATCTACTTTTCCAGGCTGTATCTTGGACAGTTTTTTGAAGAGACAGCATGAGGACCTCCACAACGAAAGCATTTAAGAGGTCCTGTATAGTTTGGTCCACCACAGGAGACACAGACACCACGAAGGCCAGTCTGTGCTTGATGGCAAAATTGGCTAACATGACCATACCCCTGACAGTGGAAACACCACTTTGGGGTTGGCACATATGATTTAACAGGTAGTGACAGCCAAGCTTGTTTAACAGACATAGGCAATGTTAGCATGTCAAATGACAGGAAGAAGGTCGGGGTCAGGGTTAAGATACCTCTATTTTCTTGTTTAGGCACTCAGCAGTTACCACAGCAGAAGACCACAGTTCCTCCAACAGCCGTGCCTCTGAGTATCGAAGGAGGTAATGGGAAAAGATGACACCCTTACACTGATTAAAAGTATCGTGAGGAAAACAGGTAACAGCTGCACCAGAGACAGAGGTCAAATTCAGTAATTGTGAGCTTTCTTCTGGGGAGGACACCTCAACAAGGAGGCTTTCATCCCCCCGGGAACAGATTTAATGTTCCTGGCCACAAGCCAAAACAATGGCACGGTGTAATTCAAAAATGTCGATATTAAGTACTGACCCACCCAATGCGGATTTTAGTACTAGATACTTGGAGTATGGTGCCTGCACTGTTTCGTCTGGGGCCAACCCCAGTGCCATACCAACCTGATGAGAATGTCTCACAGAGTCAGCAGAACGCTGGGGCAAAGAAGGATACTCCCCAGGGGCCTGGAAAGGCTCCAGAGTGACAATTACAGAGGAAGAGTCTAAAGAATGGTCAGGGCCAGATGCAGCGTTGTGAACAGATTTAATATTATTCCCCTCCAAATGTCAACAAATCAGCCTCATTCCCGCACCCCTCCATCCACCATGGAGCCCAACAAGGGGAGGTCTTATGCAAGGGACAGCACTATTGACGACCCCAGACGTAGCAGGAGAGTATAAGTGGGTAACCACCAGGGGACCTGGGCAAGGGTTACTCCAGGACGATAAGAGCCATCAGGACCCCCAGTGTCCACCTGACCCTATCCAATGCATGCCCAGACGATTGACCTGGGCGGACTCAACCAGGCCACTAGCCAGAATGAGAAACCAGAGATGTATTGCTAGCTGTAGGGCACATCATGCAGCATCACTCAACTCCCAGGACTCACGTCTCCCAGCGTTATGGGACGCCACGCATGACAAAGACGTGGGGAGGCAACAGTACTGCTCTAGAGGGCAATTGGGCAGGGACTAACATCATCAACAGTCCTCCTCCATCAGTGATGTGGGGGGTGCTTGGTCCACGAGGCCAACATATGCCGAACCCTACTAAGGTAGGCATGCCTCCAGAGTAGGTAGCACTGCCAGCCATGCTTTAAGCCCCGCCACAGCATCAAGGTGACCCCCCATTAAAATGTGATATGATGGAAACATTCAAAATGTATTGTGTCTGCTGTGTTCAAAATTGCAAAAATAAATAAATAAGTGCTCAGAATTATAAGAATTATTAATTACTTTAATTTTGCAGACCAATGTTGTTGAAAAAGTTAAAGTAAAGAGAGTATTCGAGGCAACTCACTTGTAGTCAGAGGATACTGTGATATTTACTTTACCTTCCTTGACTCGGAAACTTAAATCTGATTAAATATGAGTTGAGCCTGATTAAATCGTCCAGTAGCGGAAGGAACAAAATCTAATGTGGTCTGAAGCTCCTTAATCCCTTTATTCTGATGACGTAGTTGTACTTATTCATGCCATCTCCAGACGATTTTATTCAGCTTAGGATTGATTTCGAACTAGCAGGGGGTTAGAGACAGTGTTCATTAACCCCCTCACTATTAGGGTGTCCTCCAGAAGTATAATAAAATCGTCAAGTAGCAAAAACAATTAACAAAAATAATAAGTTTGGTACAGACTGAAGCTTTTAACGTCTATCCCTTCAGCAGGTGTAAGTCTTTTTGTATTTTATTCTTGCTAACACCAGACGAAAGATAGGCTATTGCGGGTTTGTTCAAACTGAGAGAGATCCCTCACCCCATTCAGATCACTTCATGGCCAAGTGCAGTCAGACTGGAGGATTGATTTTACTATATTCTGTTCACTTTAACTAGGTATAAAACTGCCATCCCTCAGTCGTCAATTCTTGTTTGTACCAAGAGACTGACACTAAATTACGGGGGAAGTCGTAACGAAATTCCGTGGAAAGAATTTTTAGAAATACTATTGTCTCATTCTGCCACTGCAACAGGAGAAATGACCGACAGAATGACAAAATTGCCGCCTAGTTAAAATGGATGAAATACAGTAAGCAAGGAGATTCATTCATGGCATGTAACTAAGGCTAATCCAATTTCTTGCAAGCACGACTTAATATTCAAATTTACACAGTTGCCCAGTTCCAGCAAGTGAAGCAAAAACTGATGGAGACATCCTTTGCCTTCGTTAACTTCAGGTGTATAATCTGATTGAGTTTCATCTTAATGAAATTTGGTTCCGTGACAAATTTTTGTAATATTAACTTTTTTCCTTGTCCTCCACGCCTCTCTCTCTCTCTCTCTCTCTCTCTCTCTCTCTCTCTCTCTCTCTTTCTCTCTCTCTCTCTTTCTCTCTCTCTCTCTCTCTCTCTCTCTCTCTCTCTCTCAAATCCCTCATCCTTCCTTCTATAATCACAGTGTCTCTTCTCTTATACCATTCCATCACACCTATGATTTTTTTCTCTCATATACTAATGGTGCTTGTGGTTGTGGTGGTGGAGGTGGTACGGGTGACGTGTAAAACGATAATTGTGATGTCGAACGTGATGATGATAAATATCATCATAATAGTTCTTGTTTTCGTTTTTTATTTTGTTTTGTTTCTGAATACTATGCACATCTCTCACGGAAGTAGGAAGAATATATGATAATGATGTTAATGACAACGGTAACAGTGATAATGATTATGAAAATAACGACATTACTGTCGATAATAACTATTATAACTAATAATGATAAAGAAAATTATAAGCCAACATTTGCATGCGAATGCAGTATATGTTCCAGGCTACTTGTGTCAAATTGCTTATAACCTTACTTTATTTGCTTATGTTTTTGACTTATAAAACACACACACACACACACACACACACACACGAGAGGCCTGTTCAAATTCAATATATTCCTTATAATAACCGCTTTCGGAGCCTGTCTGCATAGAGATTAATTTTTTGGCATCCGTTGGTTCCACATCCGTCTTTGTTGGTTCGGCGCCCATCTTTTACACTTTCTTTTGGCAATTAAATAATTATATAAAGTAAATCGACAATCTGGAAAGGTGTTCCAAGATATCAGGCATCTGTACATGCATTGGCTGATCGCCCTTTACTTTTTTTACATTAACTTGGCCTAAGATTACCATCTCCATCTCGAATGCAGAATTTTAAAACTAGATTTAACTAGAGCATGATGTTAGTCATGAGGAAGTGCTATGGAAAGGATGTGGAGCCATAGTATTATTCTGCCACTGAGCTGCGTGAAATATCCTGGAAAAAGATGAAATCTGGGCTAAGATAAAGTGAAAACGTTATAGAATTAAAATTATAAGGTCGTGGAAAGAAGCTATGGTAACATGAACACCCCGAAGAAGAAAAAGGAAGGGCAAAACACTTTCACTTTAGAAAATGTAATACCGTCCGACAGTAATAACAATATCTATAATAGAGTTGTCCAAAACACAGAGTCCATATGGGCGAGGTGTGACCGAAAATTTATGAACATTGTGGTGATTATTTATGGAGCTCATTAGTTTAAGCCTCTAATGCCATACTTTTATGTGCTCTGTACTAATGTATGGTCCTCATTAAAATGTCGCACAGTAAATGAGAGTAGTTTTTTTCCTGTGTGAAAAACGGGATGTTACAAAACGTAAAATTTTCATTTTTTTGCAGTAAAGTACAAGAATGCAAAAACTTTTACTTTCCTGTAAACAAGCGCAAAAGCGCTAAATAGATGCGGGGCCACAAGGGCTGTACTGTAAGGCTTCCCTAAAGCCTGGTGACGTGAAGTACCTCGCGCCCGGAAAACGGTAAGGAATGACAAACAGACAGGGTCTTCCCTAGAGATGTTCCCCGCATCTGAAAATGAGAGAGAGAGAGAGAGAGAGAGAGAGAGAGAAATAAAGTACTTTCATATTATGGTGCCTGGACATTTGACTAGAGAGCAAAGGCAAGGGAAATACAGATCGAATCAGAGTTTCAGAGCTGACCACTTGTACATTGTTAAGAACTAATAGTATAGGACTACATAATAGATAGATAGATAAATAGATAGATAGAGAGACAGATAGAAGCAGGAAGTCAAATGATGAGAAGGTGTTGTGTTTGCGAGAAGCGAGCAGCGCTAAACGCTTACACGGAGGAAAGCTGACGACAGCGGCCAGTAAGGAGATGATTCAGTTAGCTGTCAGCAGTCCTCTCGTGAGAAAGTTCTGTTGCCATGAGGAAGATACGTGACACACACACCCTACTACACGAGATGTTAGGAAAGAGAGTTTAGAAGGAGACAAGCGACCCTAGAGAGAGGTCGAGACGGAGATTAGCTTTAGAACAGAGAGAGAGAGAGAGATAGCGAGACAGGGAGGTAGCTACCCAGGACTTATACTATTATACCTGTTTAATATTTCCAAGACAAATAAAAATAGTCCCATACTATTCTTTACCTCTCCCGTCACTACATGACATCTGGTGGGGAAACTACTACAAGATATAAAAGCCGCTCGACCACAAGTCTAAAATATACTTCTCTACAAGTAACTACAAAGTCTTTATAACATTTGGTAGCAGCGAACGTATACGAACCTCGTCTACGAATCAACATTAAATTCCTACAAAATATCAAGATTGACAACAACCAACAATATCAGCTCCTGCCCCCTCCGTCTCCCAGATCATTACGCTGATGCAGAGGTCAAGAGATCACTCGACGCCTTGCAAGTAGCTTAACGACAAACCAGCAAATCTGCGGACATCGTCTCCGAATTAAAAGCAAATTTCTACAAAAGCAACCGAGACTACAAGGTTAGCTTCAGTTCTACAATCAACTACAGCCATCTACAATCAACTACAATTAACAACTCTACGTCGTCTGTATAATCTTCTACACGCACCTACAAGTAGCGGCAGTCTTCATCCCACAACGAATAAATCACTAGAGAAAAGGACAGAGAAAACTTCCACATAGAATAAAGGGAACAAACAAACGAAGAGTGAGACACGATTTACAACTCATCTTACTCACTCGTCTTCACTCAAGTTACTCATCGCTACTCATTCACTCACCACAGCTACCAGTGTGGGAAGCCGACGTCACCATGTGCTGAGATGACATCACAACGCGAGTCTGCCATGCCAAACAACGTGTGACTGACACCAGGCACTACTCATTACTCATTATTCACATAGCTCCTACTCATATTCACTTATTTTCACAGTTAAGTTGGAAATTCGACGTTCTATGTTGAGGTTTGCCTGGGACAGCCGTTAACCACTACAAATACCAGGCCATGGAGTTTCCTGAGTAATATCGTCCATCAACACACCACTAGAATTATCAAGAGATCTTCAATCAAACCTGTATTTTCTTCCGAGATCGACTTTTGTATCGACACACCTCTACGATCTGTATCAAGTGGGTAAAATTATACTTGCTCATTTCTTCTCAGTGCTAAAATTAGCTATATTCAACTTATTTAATCATCTAGTTTGCTAGGACATAAATAAACAAGAGGCGTATTTCATAACATCATATCTTAATGACAGGAATATTTTCGCAACCACCCACGTTAATACCAGATGACACACAAATTGCCACAACATCAGACTCACAATTAAGAGACAGCCCACCCATTGTACAACCCACACCACACGTTATAGATAAGGAAACAAATACGGGAGTTTCGGATGATGAGTGGGAAACCCCTTCAGACGTTGAGAGTATCGACTTCGCAGCTGCCTTAAATACGTATGCCAATATACTTAACAGGGTTCACCGGTCCGGTCATACATATTCTACCATTCCCTCACATAACGATAAACTCGTACAAGTTGAATTAACAGGGCAATCATTAAATATGAATCAAGAAACAAATACTGCTGATCTAAAAACCACACCTCACGTTTTTGTGTAACACGAGGATAAGACTGCCCCAAAATTCTCTGGCACAGACAAGGATCGCATTGATGTCATTTCATTAATCAGTCAGTGCGAACAAATGTTCATCAAGCGCCACATACTAGATGAACAAGAGAAAATTGCTATTTTTTCATCTTGCATAAGCCAGGAAAGATGTCCAGCAAGCAATTTATTGCGCTCCGATAAGCTACATCGTGCTAGGACATATGATGAATTTAAAACTGAATTTCTGAAGAAATTTTCTGGAGGTATGAACTTCTTGCCAGGTATAATTCCAGAATTACATAAAATTGTAGATCTTGTAAGGGAGCACACTACAAACCATGTGCTCAGTGAAATAACTGCTGATGTCTCCACAATCAAGAGAACCCTATTAGCTACTCTGGAGAATTCTAAGTGGATAACAGATGATGGAAAGATGTCCCCAGACCTCGTCGTGGACATCATTGGTTATGTAGCTGCCTTGTGTAAATTACCTGATAGAACCCTTAAGATCGCCAAAACAATCGCGTACATCCCTGGAATGTGCTTACTAGACTTAATGAACGAGGTAGAGATGCAGTGCAGTAAAGCAGGTGTGGTTGACACACATGCACATTCTGGTAGAATCAGGGTACCTGAGACAGTATCAGCTGTGAAAACATCAACACCGACCCCAAACAGAGAACAAAATCGATCGCGACCTGAAATGAGGCAGCCCAAACAAGCAAAGACGCCTAGACCTCGTTCCCACACGCCTTCCTACAGGCAGTTTCATAAGTTTTCGCGCAGCCCGAGCAGGTCTCGCGCTATAAACAACACTTTTTATGGGAAATCACCTCGTAGGTCACAGTCAAGGGATAGGTCCATTCTGTGTCATTACTGTGCAAAACCAGGACACACAAGGTATGAATGCTTTATCAAGGCAAAAGAGGATAATCAAAAGACACAAGGGTTTGGTCCTTACTGTAGGCATCATAGATACCAAGGGCACTGGACTAGTGATTGCAAAACAGTAGAAAAAATTGTGTCTATGTTCAAATCGGGGGAAGACCAAGTCATGACAAAAACGAACAAACGTAAAGATGAACAAGGTTAAACTTCACATAGGAGGCATGTTGGGAAATGAGTGTATCTTGATACCAGCTGTATGTGAGGATCAAAACGTTTCCTTATTTTTAGATACAGGCTCTCCAGTGAACTTAATAACACATGAAGAACTAAATAGAATTCTTAAAAATAAAAAGAAAGTAACTTTTCTGGATGAAGCTGATTTAGAATTAAACACAGTAGATGGTCAAGAGATTACAGTAAAAGGTATGATAAGATTAAATCTCAGTTTCACAGAAACTACAAGACCATTCTCTGCATTGTTCTATATCGTTGAAAACTTAGCAATTAAAGCTCATATGTTACTGGGCTTAAGATCCATGAGAACTGAGAACATAACTATACTCCCACAAATGAATGGAATAGACTTTGATAATGAATTTATAGAGGAAATACTTTCAGAGCCCTCACCGATTGGTAGAAGAGAGCCAAAAAGAATTGGTAATATTAAAGGCTTTAACAAACATACACAAACAGATGAGTGTATAGATCCACTTACACCAGCAACCCCATCCTCCAGAATTAGTGACCCAGATAACAGTACTGATTTATCAATTTTTCCAGCCCATCTCACTAATGATTTGGTTATACCACCTAATTCATACATGAAGGTTACCATAAAGAGCAAATTACGGAATAGTACTGTTCTTGTCTTAGAAGAATTATGTAAAGTAAAAGGATTGTCAGTAGAAAACGCATTATGTCATACGAACGACGAAGGGCTAACTCAGATATTCATTATTAATCACATGAATGGGGAAGTTCAGTTGAAGAAGGGAACTTGCATAGTTAATATTGAAAAATGTTTCGCCCCTGTGAAGGAAATAAATATTGGTGGAGTAACAAGTGAGATAAAATCTACGGATAGAGAAAGAATAAAAGAGAATTTAATTCACTCAGGTGAATTTGACGAAGAAAATGATTTGTTAACCCTGCTGGAAACACACAGGGACACCGTAGCCTTGCCCGGAGAACGATTAGGGTGTACTAACTTGATTAATCACATGATTAATGTGCACCCAGAAACACCACCAATTTTCGTACCAGCTTATCGCATACCACACTCCCAACGTACACTTGCAAATCAGTATGTCGATGAAATGTTAAAGCTTGGAATTATTGAGCCTTCAGTTTCTCCGTGGAACGCTCCTTTTCTTTGTGCCCAAGAGAAATGGAGAAATGCGTGCGGTAGTAGATTACCGTAAACTAAATAATCACACAATCCCTGACAGATTTCCCATGCCATTGCTAAGTGATGTGCTACAGAATATTGGTCCTGAGAATAATATATTCTCGACCATCGATCTCCTAAACGGATACTATCAGATTCCGGTATCTCAGGAGTCACGTAAATACACTGCCTTTTCAACAAACAGAGGCCATTATCAATATACAAGAATGCCAATGGGACTGAGGACAGCCCCCGGTACGTTCCAGCGTCTTATGAATTACGTATTGTCCGGAATTTTAGGACAAGGAATATTTGTTTATCTTGACGATATTATTATCGCAACGAGGAATATTAAGGATCATCTCAGGAAATTAGACTTACTCTTACAAAAGCTTAGTGATGCTGGATTAAAAATTAAACTTTCTAAATGCAAATTTTGCTTTAAGGAAATAAATTTCTTAGGCCACAAATTAAGTTCTGATGGTATTCACACCACTGATGACAAAATACAGGCAGTGAGAGATTTTCCTGAACCCACTACGACTGACGAAGTTAGACAATTTTTAGGTCTGGCTGGGTACTATAGGTCCTTCGTACCACAGTTCTCTCATATAGCCTTCCCTCTATTCCAACTACTCAAAAAAGATGCTGTATTCCAATGGGAAGAAGAACAAAAAAGGGCATTTAACAATCTAAAAATTAAACTAACGAATGCACCTTGTTTAGCATATCCAGATTACACGAAATCATTTCTTATTTGTACAGACGCATCAGTTAAAGGATTAGGGGCTGTACTGATGCAGGAAGATAAAAGAGGAAAGAATCAACCAATTGCATTTGCCAGCAGACAAACAAGAGGTGCGGAGAAAAATTATAGCACTACAGACTTAGAGGCACTTGCAGTGATTTTTGCATTACAAAAGTTTCGAGATTTGGTATATGGTTACGAAATCCACTTATTCACCGACCATAAACCACTGGTGGGTATGTTTAAAGAAAAACTCCTTTCTGGGAGGAGAGCAAGATGGAAATGTACAGTTGAAAACTACAATGTACAAATACATTATATACAAGGTAAAATGAATATAGTAGCTGACGCATTATCTAGGAACCCGAACACAATTCAGGTCGCGGCGTTAGATCTCAAAGGAAATATCCCAAACCACGAGGATATCGCAAAGGCACAAAGACTTGACCCAGTATGGTCAAAAGTAATATACAAGTTAGAAAGTGGAGATGACATACAATTACCCAAACTGCATGTCCCACTTGAACAATTCACAATGGTCAATAATACATTATACAAAATTAACTCTAAACAACCAAAACGCCAAAGAAATACTAACCAGTTGGTAGTACCTAATGACATGATACCCCAAGTATTACGAATGATACACGACAGCCCACATGCAGGACACCCTGGAAAGGATAAGACATTCAACCAAGCCCAGCTATTATATTACTGGCCTTCATTACGAAGAGATATACACAATCATATAGACAGATGCGAATCATGTGCGAAACACAAAGGATACCCAATCACACCTGCACCGATGGGTAATTACCCAGTACCACATCAACCATGGGACGTTGTCGCTGTTGATTTACTCAAGATGCCATTATCATACAATAATAACCTATACTTATTCGTAGCAACGGATCATTTTTCCCGTTATGTCATTTTAGCTCCAATTAAAGATAAGACAGCAGAGACAGTAGCAAAGGCAATAACAGATAATGTAATATGTCGCTTTACTACCCCAAAGGTATTAATAAGTGATAATGGAGGAGAATTTAATTCTGAGATCTTACAAGAAATATGTAAACAATACAACATTAAAAAGGTTAACGTTTTGGCCTATCACCCAGCATCGAATGGGTTGGTAGAGAGACAAAATAAAAAGGTATTAGATGTGCTACGACACATTCTCAGTGAAAATTATGCAAGCTGGGATGATTGGATTCCCAGAGTAGAGGCCTCCATTAATGGGTCTATAAATAAATCCATTGGTGACACACCACATTTCATTATATATGGCACAGATAAAAAATTACCATATGAGCTCCTAGAAGGTGACAGCATGCCTATATACAATTACGATGATTACTCTAAACTCCGTTTACGTGAATTCCAGGACATACACAAAAGAGTGCAAAAACAATTAACGATGTCCAAGGAAGAAATGACGGAGGCATTTAACAAAAAGGCAAAAGATTCACCTATCAGCTTAGGAGACATTGTTTACGGAGTCATTCATACGAGAGACAATAAATTATCCCCTAAATTTGAGGGCCCATACAGAGTAATTAACATAAAGGCAAACAAAGTTTTAATTAAGTCACTTTCAAGTGGCGAGGAGAAACAAGTTCATATTGACCATTTAAAACGAGTTTCAAGGGAATTATCACATAATTATTCAGCCTCGGATACAACCGAACAGGTGAACGTACCTCAAGAAACCAAGCAAGAACACAACAATGATTACAAAAAGAAATTAAGGTCATATACCAAACAATCGAACATAGGTGCAACTATTCCAATGAAATCTACAGTACATCATTTACGAGAATTAAATATCGATTTAAACTCCTTCTATAAATGAAATAACAGCCAACCGTAACGCACATCATCACTATCATCAACCACAGCTTTATAGGAAATTAATAGATTTTTTTTTTCGGTAGGTTACGATGAAGGGACTTATGCTATGGATTCTCCTATACATAGTATGAGTATATGCGCACCTAGACCCCAAGCCAATAGTACGACAAGGATGCCACATAGCAACAACGGCCACGACTACAATCGTCCAAGGATGTCATGAGTACTGAAATAAGTCTAGATTACTTGTATGACTTACCTACTTATATAGAAAGACTTGCGACGCCGATGCGAACTCTGGACTTCAAGATAGGGAATTATGTTTCACAATCACATATCACCAAGGAAGTGGATGAAATGGTGAAGTTAGCGAAATGGAAACTAGAACAGGCGAAGTCAACTATGCTCGTCATGATCCAAGATCTCCCATCTTATGGAACAGAGGTGCTGAGCGACAGGAACAATATCACACGTACTCGCCAAAAGCGCGGTTTGTTCGATCTGGGCGGCGCAATTCTTGGGAACATCTTTGGATTGGCTACAGAGGATGACCTTAAAGAAATAAACAAAAAATTTAATAAGATAGCTCAGGTACTAACATACCAAGATAAATTCATCACAGGACAGAACTCAGCAATGAAAACAATTGTGAAAAATCTGAAACTACGCCATCCTCAATCATACACACAAACATTTCCACCCACTGCCTGATATGGACTTAAACATGAGCACAAGTATTAAGCTGACTTCACCTAAGTTTGAAACTATGCAGCTGATCAATGAAACAATGAAGCCCTGGGAAGATTTGAGTTTGAGTATGTTCAACCCATATTATGTGTATAGCCAAGCACCTTCTGTCTTCATAATTATCTGCATTGTGGTTGCAGTATTGCTGTTGGCCATGCACAGAATGCATGCAAGAATTGCTAATTTGGAGTCATTGTTTAGTGGGGGGAGAGTTAACATCACAGTTAACCACCCTGAATGAAGTGTATATATTTTGTATATAGTATTAATTATATATAAAAAAAAAAAAAAAAAAATGATAATAATAATAATAATAATATTAATAACACAAAGAAGAATGACCCATATATGACAAACCAGTACCATTATCTTTGAATGAAATATTAATAACTCTTACAATAATCTTAATTTTAAACTATTTTTATTCTTGCATGTATGCAATTCACTATAATAACCCAAGTACATACTGTATTACAGTTAAATAATTTACTTTAATGCATTTATTCCAATATGTATTCAACTTATTTAAAATGTAATATTACTGAATAATCACTATTTACTATGAATAATATATGTATACAATATTCATACAATTATGTTACTTTACAATATTATGTATTTCACTTAATTAGCTTATAAGTTCATTATAATGTGTATGTAGTATGTATTAATATATTATAACTATTAAATGTCGATGGTACGTCATTTTCGCGGCCGAGCAAATATAGGACTACATAATAGATAGATAGATAAATAGATAGATAGAGAGACAGATAGAAGCAGGAAGTCAAATGATGAGAAGGTGTTGTGTTTGCGAGAAGCGAGCAGCGCTAAACGCTTACACGGAGGAAAGCTGACGACAGCGGCCAGTAAGGAGATGATTCAGTTAGCTGTCAGCAGTCCTCTCGTGAGAAAGTTCTGTTGCCATGAGGAAGATACGTGACACACACACCCTACTACACGAGATGTTAGGAAAGAGAGTTTAGAAGGAGACAAGCGACCCTAGAGAGAGGTCGAGACGGAGATTAGCTTTAGAACAGAGAGAGAGAGAGAGATAGCGAGACAGGGAGGTAGCTACCCAGGACTTATACTATTATACCTGTTTAATATTTCCAAGACAAATAAAAATAGTCCCATACTATTCTTTACCTCTCCCGTCACTACATGACATCTGGTGGGGAAACTACTACAAGATATAAAAGCCGCTCGACCACAAGTCTAAAATATACTTCTCTACAAGTAACTACAAAGTCTTTATAACAATAGTATTAATCAAATCTTCTCATTCCCTCTCATTTTTCTCCCTCTCTCCGCCTCCCTTTCACACACCTACCCTCTTTCACCTTCCCCCTGTTTCCTTTCTCTCCCAATACTCTCTCCCTTTCCCCTTCCTTCACTGCCCCTCCCCATTACTTTCCTTTCTCTCAACCGAACCTACACATCTTTCTCGCCTTCTCTCTTCCACCATCCTGTCTCTTCTTCCCCTCCCACACACAGTGCAGTTCTCTCTCCACTTCTTTTCGACCTGCCCTCTTTTCCTCTCTTCACTTCTCTCATTTTTCTTCCTCTTGTCTCTCTGCTTCCCTTCTTTCTCTTCTCTCAACCTGACCCCTGTCCTTCCCCTCCCCCACGCCCACACCGTTCTCTCTCCTCCTCCTCCCCTCCATTACCTTTGCCTACCCGCATCATGTTTCTGCCCTCATGCTTTACGTTTCTCTCCTCTCCCACCCTTCGCCCCGCTTTTTTTTTTTCCTTTCTCTGTATACTCTTTCCTTCCCTTTTCATATTCCATCAGTGCCACTTTTTTTTTTTTTTCATTCTCATATCCTCCACTGCCGACTACTTTCGCCATTTTGTACGACCCCTATCCTCCCCTGCGTCTCTCCCATACCTTCCTTTCCTCACACTCCCCTTTCTTTCCTGTCTTCCCTCTCTCCTTTCTTTCCATTCCTCCCCTTATTACTAGCTGCAATCCAAGTATACCTCCTTCCCCACGCCCACCTCTTACCATAACATCTACACTTTTACTCTGTGTGTGTGTGTGTGTGTGTGTGTGTGTGTGTGTGTGTGTGTGTGATTCCCTCATCGTTTGGATTGAGTGTGTACACGCAAAGCTGGAAGTGTTCTCAAGCGTTCTGGGTGACAACAGTAGTCACGCCATAGTTTGAAGCAAGTGCCTATTTTTTTTTTTTTTTTTTTTTTTTTTTTTTTTTTTTTTTTTTGTCCTCAGGGGGTAACAGCTTCTTACCTGGCTCATCTAAAAACATGAAGCGGTCATATCAGCCACCCATATGTCCCTAAGCATTCAACACCCTTTGTTCCCTGACACCGCGTCATCTGATTTCTTGCCTACCAGTCCAGGACACATTACCTCTACCCTTGCCAAGCCTCCCCCGCCCATACACTCAAGGGACTGACGGCCGTACTATAAAAACCAAGAGTTCAGGCAGTCCAACGGCGGTGTTCAGTTGTCAGAAGTTCCTGAGCGTCAATCACCCTTACTATAAAAAATCTGGACCGTCAGTCTTGGCAAAACCCAGTTTTAGTGTTTGCATGCCGCGACAGCCTCTAGATTGGGCGAGAATGCGTTGCGTGGGCGCTAACAGCGCGCGAATTTTGAACGTTTCTTCCGTGTAATAAACCAGACACTTTGCTGACCCAATGTAAACTGTAATTCTCATGTAAGAAATAATGTATATATGCGCTAGAATTAGTAAAAAATGACGGTAGAACGCATAAAGAGGATGCACTTACCAGCAACATACAGTGTACTGAAGATACTAAGCATGAATTATGATTTATCCTCCTCCTGTAGTTATTTGAATGAAATATTTACTGACATTGCCCAGATCTTAAGTTATATGAGCAAAGTGAATGTATTATTGCTTATTTCACAGATTTACATGTCATGTTTCCTACCAGCCCACCAACAAGGATTTATTCAGCAAAATATTTAGATTATATGCCCCTCTGATCATGTAACAGTATATTCTATATCCCTAAAATTATAATATAAGATGTAAATATGGAGTTTTGCAGAATTATTTTTAGCATTAAGACTGCTTTCCTTCTCTACAAAGCTGCTTGAATGGTGAAATTCATTACAGAACCAACACAAGAAGCGGTGCCAAGACAGGAAACCCGTCCCCGGCAGTTATATTAATGCTGACGTACAGACACAACAGGATATCTAGTCAAAGATGTCACATATTAAATTTAGTGCGAATCATGTGAAAACTGATGATTTTATGCCTATTTGAAATTTTAGGCCCGACCCACTTGACATTCACCCACTACCGCTACCCTGATGTCATGAGGCATGTTATACGATGCAGATGTGAAAAATGCACCTTTAGGTTTGGGTTTTATGTCCGTATGACGAATTTGAAATGAATTATGGCGAGAAAACTTCTTTTTACTTTTTTTTTTTTTTTTTTTTTTTACATATTTTAGGGACGTACAGCCTGGACCTTGACCCAGTTTGGCCCCAAATTTAATTAGGTGATCAGAAGGTCATCACCAATAATCCTTGTAATTTTAGTAAAAATCGCACCAATAGTTTTCGCTTAAAGTTGTTAACAGACAGACCGACAGACAGACAGACAAACCGAGTGAAAATGAAACCAAAGGAATCGGGAGCCGAATGCTAATCGCCCGCCAGAGTATGATGTTGGCCAAGACCAAGATTTCGGCCATATCTTGATACCCTGAAGGCTTATGTTAATAGCTCAAGTCTTTCATGAGACATACAGTAATGGTGCTAAAGGCGGACAATAAAAATTTATTGAACTTTGGCAGCCATTTTGGTGATCATGACATTGACCTCGAATGCCCATTTTCGAATTCGGCCAAGACTGTGGCGACATCTTGATACCCTGAAGGTTTCGTGTTGATAGTTCAAGCCGTTCATGAGATATAATAGTGCTAATGGAGGACGATAAAAACTAGTTGACATTTGGCAGCCATTTTGGTGACCTTGGCATTGACCCCAAGTGCCCATTTGTGAACTCGTCACTGATTTTGGTCATATCTGGATACCTTCAAGGTTTCATGTTGATAGCTCAAATTGTTGATGAAATATAATGGGAACATACACACACACACACACACACACACACACACACACACACACACACACACACACACACACACACACACACACACACAGAGGCGGGTAAAAACAATATTGCTCAGCCTTGTAAAGGCGGGCGATAACAACACCAGGCAGGAGGGATGCAGTAACACTCCTCCATTCTTATTCACCGAATTCTTTCCACACCTATCATCCATCCATGACCAGCAGACTTTATTGGAAAATATAGGTTATCAGATGATTGTACTGTTGCAGTTTCTGTATAACTGTCTATACTGTATATATATATTTTTTCCCTAGATTATAACCACCTTCCCTGTGTAAGTTATTACTAGTAAATATCCACTTTAGCTCAGTAATTATACTCCTCTGGTATTCACATTTATGATTATTACCTTTCCCCTCAAGCAGTACGCAATGATTTCTTAATTTACTTGGTATTATATATTTTTTTTCTAACCCAGTGTGCTAGATAAGTCTTTCCTCTTTTCCCAAAAATCATACCACCTCTATAATACCTTCATCCACTTCTGTTTTATACACTTTCAGACTGCTTACAGTTCTGTTCTCCAGACTTTGTCCTAAATAAGTCCTATGCTTCATGTTGGTCTCCTTTGCTAATTTTTCATCTCATTATTTTCTGTTTGTCACAGTCACTGCATAACTGCTCCTTTCATGCTTTTGTATAACCCTTCCACCCAAACCAATATTCCGTGCCTTTCTTCCACCCATCTACTCCTCCATTATAATAGCTGTCATTTCCATCTAATTAACTATTTTTTATATTACATATGCAAGGTGCAGGCTACTTCCTGCGGCCTGCAGCTATCTACAGGTAAGAAAAGCTCTTGCAAAAGAAAGATGCTTCAGAATGTGTATTGCCCCCCTTTTTTTTTTAATCTCATGATATAATCTGCATTGTTTTACAAGGAATTTTTACTTTAAAGCCAACACACCTTTTATCAAAACTAAGAGCTTGATGGAAACCGGTTAATATTTTAGCATCTTAACAAGCCAATTCACTCTTATCTGGTAACTTTGCCTAACTTTTTCTTAAATAAAAGTAGTAGGTGGTGGCGACCATCATCCACTCACTTGATGTAGTGCTGCCTACTTCTTCCTTCACCTTTATCGTTGTTTTTCTTTATCTGCTCTTCCCTCTCCCTATTTCTTCCATCTTTCCTGTCCCTTTTTATTACTCTTCTTTTCTTTTCAAGTGGCTTCATATTGGGGGGGAGAGTAATACTGTACCCAGCAAGTACTGTGACTTGCACTTTGTTGGCAACCACTGTAGCTGCTGCATGAATCAACTATACTGGACACTTGAACTGCAAGCGATATGCCTCAAAAAGCACCCCATTAACAAAGGGAAAAAAATGCAACCGATTTCATGATTTTCCAGTGCCCAGATTGTCACATTATTATTATTCGACTACAGGCAGAAACTTATAGGCTTTCCTGAAATATGAAAACGACAGCACTGACCTGGCTAAAGGGCTGTACTATAAAAACTAAACCCCAGTACTACCGAACATTAGAATCTGACATTCCTGTTTTTCGTACCGTATATAAATTTGCTGTTCACGCCAGGCGTTTGTGACGTGTTATGGCGTAAAATAGTATTGGAATGTGACAGGACGATAAACGCCACCAGAGACCCCCTGTTCGTGATACTAACATAAATATGCATAAATATGATAACCACTTTTTCCGTTTATAAACAATGAATAATTCAGCAATAAAATTTTCCTTGGTAGGTAAAATATACAATAAATAGCCTACAGGGCTGTTCAGAAAATTTTACAAGGCTAAACGAATCTGAGTAATCAAATGCCGCATTTTCATGAGGTTTCTAGACCTATATCGATCGGTTTAGATCGGTCATATTGCTGTTATGGTGCGACAATTAGACTGGTACAGACTGGTTGAAAGCAGTCCTGCCCCAGAAGCTAGCCTAGGCCAGACCGGTCTGTGCACAAACATATGCGTGTCAGCAACACAGCCAAGGAAGCCAGGAGCGTTCATGCCAGGGTGTAATGAATAAATGAATGAATGAATAAATGAAAATGTGACATGGCAGCACAACAGCAGAGGTCATATGCCGCCAAACACAAACATTAAAATAAAGTCAAAATATATAAAAACCCTAAAAGGCAAAGAGAGAAATGATGTATGAAACAAACCGACAGTATAAAAGAAACAACCAGAAGTAAAACGTGGTGGAAAGATTGAGGTTAAAGGAGAAAATTATAAAACACAAACTAAAATACAGAAGGCCCTACAGTTTGTGGAGAAGGCCAGAACTCAACACGAAGGAGTAAGTGCCTCCCCATAGCACAAGCCTCTTCCTCATGCACCGAGAAGAGAAGGTGCGATCCGATGCCGGCTCGGCACACGGAAAGGTACTGCCGATGAAGGTCCCCAAGACTGGGGCATTCCACAAGATGCTGCACAGTCAAACGAACCACACAGTCATCACAATACGGAGGGGATGCCCTCTCCATTAAAAAACATGAGTCATCCAAGTGTGGCTAATCCAGAGACAGGCCAAAGCTGTTTCCCACTGTTGGGATAGTCCCACATACCCCCCATCGCCCAGGTTCCGACAAATGCTGTGGAGCTTGTTTGCCCCTACTGCATCCCACCTCCTCTGCCAGCAGTAATGGACAGCCTCCACAGTGACTGTACATAAATCCTCAGATGGGACACGGTAACGAAGAGAGGAAGGGCGAGAAGCAGCAGCTCTCGCCAAAGGGTCAGCACGCTCATTGCCCACAACCCCCATATGTGCAGTGACCCAACAGTGTTGTACACAGTATCCTCGCCTACTTAATAAGCAGAGCCACTCCAAGACAGACAGGACTAGGGGATGTGATGGGAAGCCACGAGACAAAGCTTGTAGGGCACTGCCTGAGTCACTAAAAATGGTAAAAGAAGCTTGAGGAAAATTAAAAATCAATTCAACTGCGACTAAAATGGCAGTAAGTTCAGTGGTAAAAACAGATGCAGAAGGAGGGAGACTCCCACCACGGCTAAAATCACGAAAAATGACACCAAAGCCTGTCCCCACACGGGATTTAGAGCCATTACTATATACAGGGATTGAATCGCTGTGAGCAGAGGTGTGTTCTAAAAAATAGGACAAAACTGCGTGTGAGGAAAGGGAGGCCTTTCTTTCAAGGAAATAATCACATGGTTGTACTTCTGGGAGAAGCCAAGGAGCCACTTGGGGGACACACAGAGGTCAAACAGGGGAGGACTGAACACCCAACTCCCCCATGGCAGCCTTCACTCTGTATCCAAATGGGGTGGTGGATAGTGAGGATGAGTGTTATAAAAGGGGAGAAGAGTGACCTCAGAGAGAGCCTTACAACTCAGTGAGGCTGGAAGGCGGTGCCAACACTGCACCATTAAGGACTGCCGGCAGAGATTCAGTGGCGATTCGTTTGCATCAACCAATAGACCTTCAATCGGGGAAGACCGGAGAGTCCCAGTTGACAGACGAATCCCAGCAAGATGGACCAAATTTAGTGGCCGCAGTCTTGCCTCAGCAGCAGAAGAGTATATCACATACCCATAGTCCAATTTGCTCCTTACTAAGACACGGTAAAGGCAGAGCAAGATGGTTCTGTCAGTGCCCCAAGGCAAATGAGATAGGGTCCGTAGGAGACACAGGGCACGGAGGCATGATAGCCGTAATGAACGGATATGTGGTACCCATGCCAGTCTCCTGTCACAAACAAGTCCAAGAAACCTTGCTTCGTCCACAAATCGCACCCTGTGGCCATATAACTGGAGGTCTGGGTCTGGGTGAACACCTTGGCAGAAATGCAGGGCCACCGTCTTTGTTGGGGAGAAACAGAAGCCGTGCATGGTGGCCCACCGATATACCCTGTCCAGAGAGAACTGCATGCAATGTTCAGCCACTGACATTTGGGAAGCACCATACCATAGAGCCAAACCTTTCAACATACAGTAAGACCGACACCCCTTCTGGAATTGAAGACACAACACCGTCCAAAGCTAGAGCAAAAAGGGTCACACTGAGGACATTTCCTTGAGGCACCCCTTCCTCCTGAGGAGAAGGAAGGGTGACACCAACCCTAACCCTGAATGAATGGTCATGCAGAAAATTTAATATAAATAGGGGCAGCCTGCCACGTAAACCATAAGAATGGAGTTGTTGGAAGATACCAAACCACTATGTAGTACCGGTCTCATATGCCTTTTCTAGGTCAAAGAAAATGCACACCAGATGCTGCTGCCTAGCAAAAGCATCACATGCTGCAGCCTCAAGATGGATTAAGGCATCTGTTGTTGATCGACATTTTTGAAAACCAGACTGATATGGAGAGAGACACTCATTCCTTTCTAGGAAATACATTAGGCACATGTTGACCATTTTCTCAAATAATTTACACAAGCAAGATGTTAAGGCAATTGGCCGATATTCCAAGGAACTGTAACCTGCCTTCCCTGGCTTCTGGGATGACAGATAATAGCCTCACGCCAAGAGGAGGGAATTGAATATTCCTTCCAGATTCTACTGAAAAGGCTGAGGAGAAAAGACAGTGCATCAGCATTCAAGTGCCGAAGTACTGCATAGGGAATATCATCCAGCCCTGGTGAGGTATTATGACAAAGGAAAAGGGCAGATTGGAGTTCACGATTTGAGAAAAGGAGGTTGTAGGTCTCCACATTCCCTGAAAGGAAGTCCCGCACCCTTGCCTCCTCCATTTCCCACTGTCTGGCAAAAATTGGTTAGCTAGTATCTCTCTGACTGAGTGCCGCAAAGGCAGACCCAAAAATATCAGCCACAATTGCAGCGCCACCAACAGGCTCACCATTAGACATCAGCACTGGGACCTGCCTTGAGTGAATTTTCCTGAAATCTTCGCACCCTCATAAACACCTGAGACACTGGCATTTTTAGTTTTACAGATGACACATAAGCCATCCAAGAGTCCTGCCTAGCTTCTTTCAGTACCCGACGAGCCTTAGCCCATGCCCGTTTGAACTTGACAAGATAATGCTCTGTCCTGTATCTACGATAATGGGAGAAAGCAAACTACTTCTCACATAGAGCAACACTGCAATCCTCATGCCACCATGGGACAGGTCGGTAGTGATATGTGCCAGAGGTATTAGGAATAGCATGAAGGGTAGCAGAATGCAAAGTGGAGGTAAAGAATGAAACACCCTCATAAATATGTGGAAAGTCTTCAACTAAGACATCAACAGAAATCAGAGAAGAGAAAAGGGACCAGTCTGCCTTATCCACTCTCCACCTTGGTAAACGAGAACAGGGACAAGATACTGCTGCAGTAAGGAGGATAGGAAAGTGATCACTTCCATGGAGATCCTCCATAACCTCCCAGGTAAAGTCCAGGAGACAGTCAGAAGAGCAGATAGAGAGGTCAGTTGCAGTAAATGAACCTGTTTGGGGGTGAAAATGTGTAAACACCCAGTACTGAACAGTGCAAGATCCTCATCCTCGAATGAGGACAACAAACTCCAACATTGGTTAATAAGACAGTCACCCCACAAAGGGTGGCGACCGTTAAAGTCCCCCAAGAAAAGAAAGGACGTAGATTGATTGATTGATTGAATGCAAATAATTAAAATCTGGCGGCGCAACTGCCAGGGTCATATGTCGCCGGATGACCAAGTAAAAGAAACGGCAAAATAAAAAGTGCCTATCCCAAATCAAAGTCAATATCTGTTAGCAGGAATAAAGCACTAAAAATAATAAAAAAATTTATAAAATATCAATTATAAAAGTGGAAGGAGGCCTGCCTCCTGAAGAAAACTAAAAACGTCAGTAAAATCCCTAAAGGCTTCACTAAGCATCGAGGACAAACAGTAGGCACCATCTGCCCCCTTATGCCTAGGGAGGAATCTCTGACGTAGGTCCCCCAGACTTGGACACTCGACCAGCAAGTGACGGACAGTAAGGGAAACAAGGAAGTCATCACAGTACGGTTGAGTCTCGCCACAAATGAGGAGCCCATGGGTAAGGCAAGAATGCCCAGTGTGAAGCCTAGCAAGAGCCACCTCCAGTCGCCGAGACATAGAGAGAAGAACCCTTGGCACAACCACTCTCTGAAAGATTTCTTTTAGTTTATTGTGAGAAACACCATGATAGGAAGGAGTTTGCCTCTGCAGTGGTTCATACCCAAACTACCAATCAGCGTGTTGTGTAACGGAATGTAGCCAGTTAGAGAGTTTAGCATTGTGTTTAATTTGCAATATCAGAAGATAACCATTCATTTTTTATACTGTAATGGATAACAAAAATAATCATGTTAATAACTATGATGTTAAGAAATACTAACAATGTACCTTATTACGAAAATAAATAAATTTAAATGTTCCGTCTCGCACCACCTTGCATTCGAGCCCCAAAGTGGCCGACGCGTCCGATGAATTGACTGTGGTTTTGGCTTCGTTCCAACAAAAGTACAAAATTACAAAATTCTTACGTAACGTCTCGGCCAGTCATAAGTATTTTCATGTTACGTGTTTTTTTGAGGGATATAGATGCATTTCCAAACATGAAAGTGCTTGGATCCCTAAATTTTCGAGTTTATCATATGTCCTACCGGAGGAACTGCAGCCATTGAAACAAGTTTACAAATCCAATGCGACGTTGGTCTTACGAGAAAACAGCAGGAGAGTAAGCGGTTCCTACTGGCCCTAATTTCTGATTCGGAATGGAAAGAAAATTGTAATTAATGCTCCTACGTTTATCTTAGGAGCATAAAATGTTATTATGAAAAAGTTGTCATTTCCTTGCAGACTGTCAATTGTACTGAAAACATGTTAAGAAGGGCTAGTACGATGAACTGGCTTCCCACAAGTGTTGTAAGGAGTTTCATTATTAGTTTTGACTAGAAGAATTTAGTTGTTTTTTACATTGAACACTATTAAAAGCTTCTTCATTTCATGCTATTAATGTAAGGTTAATAATGTGCATCCAGGAATGTTAATTCTTCCAAATAATTCTCTGACCTTAACCTAACCGCATTATAATCGTTCAATCTTTTCTTTTTCCTGTCATATGCAATCAGCATGCTCTGTATTATATATGTCTTGATTACAGTGATTTATATCAAACCGCTATTTCGTAAATATATATATATATATATACTGTATATATATATATATATATATATATATATATATATATATATATATATATATATATATATATATATATATATATATATATATATTCCTGTTGATTTTGAGTGTGATTTGAATAATTTTGTAATTTTTGTCAGAAATCACCTGTACCTATGCAGAACAACCCCCAACACACACACACACACACACACACAAAGAAAAATCAACCCCCCTTGACATTAACCTAACCAAACCTAACCCTAGTTAACCATGTCAAACCTAAGGTTTGGTTAGGTATGGTTAGGGTAGGTGGAATTATGATTTCCTTGTTTTAGTGTGAAGTGCATGAATGTGATTCATTTTTTGTTTGAACTCAGAATTTGCATTGGTTCATGCGGGCCTGTCTCCAAGATAGGTGATCATCTTGGAAAAAAAATCAATATCAATAACATCACACTAAAACAAACCAGAAATTATATTTTCTGAAACAGAGGTACATGCAGTAACCATAGTTGCCCAATTTCTCCATAGAATTCAGTCTGGATGGGAGTCCAAAAGTTACCTGTTTTGGATGGAGGAATAAAATGGAAATAATGTGAACGTATTGCTTGGGTGACTGTTACATATTCGTGTGATTGATTATAGGATAAATTACAGTGTTATTTAGCTTGTTTTATCGTTTTTTTAAATATGATTTTCTTATGTGGCACAATTATGCCTTTGACAGGTATTCTTGTGAAATATGTGGACAAGAATTTTTGAGTGAGGTGGCAGCAGAAAAATGCTTTGCTTATCATGCTTATCGCTTAATTCATCCCAAACCAATTGTTGGCCCTTCAACTGGTGACACTAAACAATCAGGGGGATGATGATGACAGTGTTGATACGTTTGAAATGCTGCAGAACACGAGGGAGCAGTAGTGCAGCTGATCAGGTCCTTTCCCAGAACAAGCCAAGTAAAAGTGGTGAGTAGTTACATAGTAGGTCAACATCAGTGAATCTGTCATACAACTGCATAGTTTGCCTGTCATGAAGGGTCTCAGACTCTTTCTTTGGCCTAAAATTACGGCACCGTTTGCCAAAGAGACCGCTTTCTTCAGTTAGTACTTTTGTTGTGATTTTATTATTTGGTTAAAAATAAAGTTAGCTGTTGCAAAACTATGTTATTACGGAAATTATTGCATATCGGTGACCTGGATAGGTCAGTTTCAGTTTCCACAAAGTTTATTTACTAGCAAATGCATTTGTATTTCTGCAATTAGTTGTGGCTTTTGGTATTACTGTATCTCAACATCCCCTTGCCTAGACCAGGTTGGTTTAGGTATTTTTGAGATTGGTTTCTTTTTCTTCAACCTTTCTTGCATTTTTTTTTAATTACCTGCATTTCCTGACATTTAGCAGATAGACTGTATCTCTCTCTCTCTCTCTCTCTCTCTCTCTCTCTCTCTCTCTCTCTCTCTCTCGCCGCCTATGCATCATTTCTCACTGATCCTTAATGTCACTTATTTCCTTTTTTTTTTTTTTTTTTTTTTTGAAGCCGATACATTGATTGACAAGCATTATTGTTTACTGATAGGCCAGGACCTGGTGCGGTGGCGTCTTCGTCGTGGGTCTACCCCCCAGAGGCTGTCGGAGAGGAGGACAGCACGGGGGCCAAACCACCGCAACCCCCCCCCTCGGCCCCTCACGGGGCTCGAGTAACTGGGAATTGCTTCGGTCGCCTAGGCAAGTACCACATCTCCCAACTCAACACACACAACAACACCGTTTTTTATACACCGAGAAATGACTCCCTGGCTGTCATTTCCCGACGACTTCTTCTAGCCGGGGACATTGAGAGCAATCCAGAACCCACCAACAAATACATATGTCCAACATGCTCAAAACCTATCACGTCGAGCCGACACGAAGAGTTCAGTTCAGTGGAATTCCTGCAAGAACTGGACCCATTACACCTGCACAACACTTGCATCCAGAAAACATTGCACAAACTCCTGGACCTGCTCCTTATGCTCCTTTCCCCTACCCACCAACCCCTACCCACCAAACCCCCTACCAATCCGACTCCTACTTCCTTCCCACCTCCACAGCCAAACCCACCAATCCTTCTCACACCATCCAGTCCCCCAACTCCTATTTCAACCCATCCTAATCCACCTCAACCCTTACCTCCATCACAACCTCCTCCTACCCCTTCCCCTCCACCCACACCACCTTCCTGCTGCAGCAGCCAACACACATCGCACACACAACATAAACATCCTTCAGTTAAACATAGATGGCATAAACACCAAAAAACAAGAACTCACACAATTCATCAAACAACAGAACATACACATTGCCATCTTACAATAAACAAAACTACACAGAGCACAGAAAACACCGGCATTTCATAACTTCATCACCATTCGACAAGACCGGGCCGATGGCGGTGGCGGTGGACTCATCACCCTGGTACACAAATCCATCAACTTTGCAGATACCAGTGCATACACAAAGTCACTTCTCCCCCCACATGACACCACAACAGAAATACAATAAATTAAAATACGCACTGGTAACAAATCACACATAACAATCCTTCCAACACATACATTCCCCCCCAAACGTCCCCCACAGTACCACACAAAAACTCCCCACAGATACACCACAACACAAACGTACCCAGCTTCATCCTGGGTGGTGATTTGAACGCCAAGTCGTCGGCCTGGCATGTCAGCAACCCTGACACAGACAGAGGGCTGGTACTACAATCCCAGACAGATCATCTTTCGTACTGAACAATCTAGACCAACATACACATATCCCACAACAAGCCCTCTTCCTCCCATCATCTCCAGACAGCACCTTCTCCCCCAACCCTCGCCCCCACTACAACATGGAGAGTGGTCAAAACCCAAGGTTCTGATCACCTCCCAATCATAATCACTACCAAAACCAGAATCACCCTAGCTGGCCACAAACACACATACACTAATTATAAGATAGCCAACTGGGAGGCCTTTGTAACTGAAACAGAACAACATTTCGAAACACTAAACAGTACACCCATCACAAACATCAACACTGCTGTGCACACTTTCAATACAATTATACAAAACGCAGACAAAAGACACATCCCTAGAGGCAACAGAGAGACAACCCGAACTTCACACCAGAAATTCAAGGCCTCATCAGACAATGGGACACACTGCAACACTCCCCAACATCCCATACACAAGACACCTTACAACAAATACAGGAACTAAACACTCAAATAAACAATAAAATAACAGAACAGCAAACACTAAACTGGAAAAATTACCTCCAAACACTTGACAACAAAACAAACATCAGCAAACTCTACAAAACACTAAACAGCATCACACTTTCCAACACCAACACCACACAATCACACGCTGCCATCACAACAACAGACACCATACCCTCAAACAAACAACAAGCAAACACTCTCATCAATCACTTTTCCCAAGTCAGCCATCTAAACCCCCATCCCGAAGACCGACGTATCATCTGATGTAAGAGACAGTTCCCCACAGACCCAGACTACGCACCTTTCACTTACAACCAGACGAAGCACATCATTAACAACCTCAAGCACTCATCTGCCTGTGGACCAGACAACATAAGCAACATTCACCTTAAACACCTTGGACCACAAGGCATACAAGCACTCACCAACATATCAAACTACAGCTACTCACACAACATAATACCCAATATTAGGAAGCATGGCATTATCATCACTCTCCCTAAACCCAAGAAAGACCCCACGTTACCCTCCTCACACCGCCTCATCACACTCCTCTGCACCCCCTCTAATGTCACTGAACGACTGGTACTACAACTAGACACACCTCACATTCCCCCGGCCCAGTCACAACATGGCTGTAGGCCACTACACTCAACAAACACCCTTCTTACAGACCTTACACAGAGAGTTTTCGATGGCATGAATTCAGCTAGGCCACCACACAGAACACTCCTAATCACACTAGACATTAGCAAAGCTTTTGATGCCATCCCCTATCACAACCTCACAAACAAAAATACTCAACATAGACATGCACAAGAACACAAAAAGATGGCTGGCAAACTACTTAGCAGGCAGATGTGTACACGTAACATTTGCCGGTTAGTCTTCTAACATCAGAAACTTCACAAACGGCGTCCCCCAAGGATCTGTTTTGTCCCCTACACTCTTTAACCTATACATGCACGACATACCCACACCCCACACACCACAGATACACATAGCTTCCTATGCAGATGAAGTAACACGTTCATGTACGCACCAAAACGCAAACACAGCTGCACACATCATTCAACCTTACCTCAACACACTACACGAATGGTTCACCACAAACAGGCTCAAAATAGCCCCAGCCAAATCTGCAGTGACCCTTCTCACAAACTGGACAGCAGAACACAGTCACATCCCACACCTCACCATAAACAACACTCCTCTACCACACACACACACACACACAAAATCCTTGGTGTAACATACAATACTTAGTGTCATTTAAACAACACATCACAAACATTAAAAGTAAAATAACACCAAGACTCAATGCTTTGAGGTCACTTGCCCATACAACATTCGGACACAACGAAGAAACCACCACCACAGTGTACAAACAATACATACGTTCAATGATGAATTATGCAAGCCCTGCCTGGGCTTTTGACCTCACCAAAACACACTACAACACTCTACAGACCATACGAACAAGGCCCTAAAAATAATCACAGGCTGCACAGCTAGTACATCCACAGACCACCTACATCAAGAAACCAAAGTCCCAAAGTCAAGGATCACCTAGACATGAGAGGTACCCAGTTTCTTGCTGCAGCCTCCACAAACCCACAACATCTACTATATTACATGGCAGCACATCCACCCACACCAAGGAACATCAAAACAACACCCAGTACACGATACTATACACAAATACTGTCATCTCGCCCACCTCAGACCAGCTTCCAGAAGCATATCCACACTCAGATCACTCGCTGCTCCATTCAGTCACTTAAAGACAACACACAGTTGGATGCACGGCCTCCTGACATCCACCCTTTTGAATCCTATCTCCCTCGTGAGGACAGGGTCCACCTGGCCAGGCTGAGATGTGGGCACCATCCAGCCTTCTAAAGCTACCAGAAGAGGCTGAATGACTCCGTCGCTGATGCCTGTCCAGGATGCAGCACAGCACCCCATAGTATTAAGCACATTATGGAAGACTGCATTGCACACAATCACCTACGCCAACAACACAACACACGCTCTTTGAGAGCTCTGTGGTAAAGCCGGTCTCAGCCATGGCCTTACGAAGGGACTCAGGGGCTGTTCGGCCAGATTGCCTGAGGGAACAACTACTACTACTACTACTACTACTGGTAGGCCAACAATTTATATTATTCCAATTATGAAATTTCTCCTTCAAGGTTGGGGAGGCAAACGTAAGGAACTTCGGAACTATGAGGAAACAGAACTTTTAGTTAGCCCTATTAAGAAAAATATCCTCTGGTTGATTTAAAAAAAAAAAAAAAAGAAAAAAAAGATCAATGTGTGGCGGGAAATAACTCAGGCCTTGCAAACAGTTGTATGTGTTTTGTTCCTGTTTCTCGTACATGTACTGCAATAGCCATGGTCTTCATGCATTGTTTGTATTAAAAATAAGTTTCTATTGTGTTATTTATTCCATATGACACCTATCATAAAATAGTACAGTGAAGACTGTATTAGTTACTTTTCAACTAACAATACCTTCTGATCTGAATATCAGACAACAACTGCAATAGTCAGCAATTCATCTGCCATTACATCTTTATACAGTAGTACTCAATTGTCAAAAACTTTTTTTTTTTTTTTACCACATTGTGTTATCACCTAAAGGTTTATTCCTATCCTTATACTGTATTGAGTAACTTTATGTACTAGACAGCCATCATGCTGGGCAATTCAGCTAGACTTGCCTGAAAACGTTTTTCTGGTTACTTATATTGTAGGGGAATGGATCCTTGGGATTAGAAGACAGCAGATATGAACTTACTAGATTTTGAAAATATTTTCCTTTTCAGTTTTGATACATAACATAATTATGTGCAACTTAATGATGGACCAGAACATTCAAGGCATAGTGACTAACAGTTTTATATCCTGAATTCTTCTTGAGGCAGACATATGAAGATTATACTATAATATTAATTGCATATTTCAGAAACAGAGATCAATAATGTACAGACTATGAGAGTTGTATGGAGCTACTGCATCTGTAGAGTATTTCCTTGAAAAACAATCCCCTGTATGTTGGCTACATAATTTTGAGCAGGACCGTATGTTTATGATGCTCATGATTATTCTCCTTTCTTTTTGTCAGGCCATGCCAAGAAATCGTCATCCAAGAAAGGTATATTTTGAAAGAGTTTCCTTAAAGTTAAGCACATTGAGCATGACCTGCACTCAGTCGCAGCCTGTCAGTGAACACAGACTAGATGCTTCATAGCTAAATACAGTAATAGCTGTACCTCTTTCATTCTTTAATAGTGCCAACCTAAAACCTTTCCTTTTTTTTTAATTGGGGAAAGGCAGTTTTGTTTTTTGTGTATAATACCTATTTCTTATGTATGATATATATGTGGAGACACACCAGTTCTTCATTGTAATAATGTACTGTACATGGGTTGTATCATATGTACTTGGGTTACATCAAATGTACGTAGGTTGCATGACGTGTACATAACAGAGCATGTGTGAGGGTACATTGGCCTTGTTCTTTTGTATGATGGGCTCCAAGGTCTGAACTTCCCATTGATGCTTCTAAAAATGTGCTTGCCTTGCGCACATGGCTTTGTTTTTATTTGCATATTGTTATTATTGATTGGGGCTTCAGTGTCCACAGCACTCAGGGTTGCCATTGCCTGCAACACGCAAATTTCGGTGACTTTAATGTTTCTCAAAAATTTCTGCATAACGTGCAATTTGGCAATTAGTAATTTAGGATATAGGAAGTGGATGAATGGGCGCAGGGAAGACAAGAGAAAGTAGCTTCCGTAAAAAAGAGTAGAAAGGCTACGTGAGGAAGACAAACAAGCAGAGTATAAGAGTATATTGGAAGAAAGATTTGGTATGTATGAGTTAGAGTGGATGGAACAGGTGGAAGGAGTTTGTAAGGTATTTAAAGAAATTTGTGCATCGAGTGAGACAATGTGTGGAGTGAAGAGGAGATGCAAAGAGGTGCAAGGAACAGCATGGTAGAATGAAGAAGTGAAACACGATGTATTTTGGTAGTGTAATGAACAGGGATGGAGGTTTGGCAGATAAAGTGCTTCAAAGGGTGCAGCAGGGAAGGAAGGTTGATGGTTCATTGAAAGCAGTGATAAGGAACAGGGAAGTGAGCATGGAAGTTAAAATGTCATTGCATGACAGTACTGTGATACCCATCCTAATGTATGGAAAGGAAACATATACTCTTTTACAAGGACAAAAGTCAAGAGCAAGAGATAAGAGTAATGGTAGAAAAATTGATTGATTGATTGATTGCAAATAATTAAAATCTGGCGGCGCAACTGCCAGGGTCATATGACACCGAACGACAAAGTAAAAGACACAGCAAAATAAAAAGTGCATATTCATATTAGGCTTGATATCTGTTAGTAGGAATAAAACACTGAAAATAATAAAAGAATAGTTTATAAAATATCAATTACTTATAAAAGTGGAAGGAGGCCCGCCTCCTGAAGAAAACTAAAAACATCACGAAAATCGCTAGAGGCATCACAGAGCATCGAGGACAAACAGTAGGCACCATCTGTCCCCTTATGCCTATGGAGGAATCTCTGACGTAGGTCCCCCAGACTCGGACACTCGACCACCAAGTGACGGACAGTAAGTGGAACAAGGCAATCATCACAGTACGGCTGAGATTCACCACTCATCAGGAACCCATGTGTAAGCCGTGAATGCCCAATGCGAAGCCTAGTAAGAGCCACCTCCAATCGCCGAGACGTAGAGGGAAAAACCCTTGGCACAACCACTCTCTGAAAGATTTCATTTAGTTTATTGTGAGAGACAACATCCCAGTGTATCTGCCAACACAAACGAATTGCATACTGCAAGTAAGGTGTTACATCGGAAGCAGGAAGTGGGTAGTCGGTTGGGGTCTGTTGAGAAGACGCAGCTTTAGCTAAAGTATCTGCCCTCTCATTGCCCACCACACCAACATGTGCGGGTACCCAGCAGAAGTCTACTCGGCGGCCACGACGGCCAAGAAGAAAAAGCCACTCTAAAATTGATAAAACCAATGGATGGGATGCATTAAAAGACTCCAGTGCAGACAGAGCACTACGCGAGTCAATAAGAATCACAAAAAAGGATTGGGGGAGAGTAAAAATAATTTTAACAGCATATAAAATTGCAGTCAGTTCCGCCGTATACACTGAAGTAATGCCAGGAAGGCTACCGCCCCTACTAAAGGAGGGGAAGACAACACCAAATCGTACTCCAGTATCAGTCTTAGACCCGTCAGTATAGACGGGGACAGAACCCTCATGAATGGAGGCATGTTCTAAAAAGAGAGACAGGGACACATGAGAGGGAAGTGAGCCCTTTTTTTCAATAGAGGACCTACAGAAAGTAATGTGAGGAAGCAGCCAAGAACCCACCTTTGGGATCCGATGTGGACCAATTGCCAGTCTCGGAACAGAGAAGGCTAACATAACAGACTGGACCCTGTAACCAAATGGCTTTGGAAGATTAGGACGGGTGTCAAAAACAGAAGATTGGGAATCCTGGGAGACGATGGCACAAGAAATTGAGTCTGGAATGTGGTGAAGACAATACCAACACCTCATCATTAGCAACTGGAGTCATAAATCCAAGGGGAGTACACCAGCATCCACCAATAAACTCGAAATCGGGGATGATCTGAATGCCACGGTTGCCAGATGCACACCAGCATGATGTACAGAATTTAAAAACTGGAGACGTGCATCTGTTGCAGGGGAGTAGACCTCACACCCATATTCAAGTTTAGGAAGAATAAGAGACCTATGCAAGAGGAAGAGGGTCTGACGGTCAGCACCCCAAGAGGTATGAGCTAAAACCCTCAAAAAACTCAAAGCTTTAAGACAAGCCGCCTTAACAGAATGAATATGAGGAACCCAGGTTAGTCGTCTATCAAACAGAAGACCTAGAAACCGCGTATCTTCCACACAGGATACTCTCCTACCACAGAGATACAAGTCAGAGTCTGGGTGAACCCCTCGAAGACGACAAAAATGCATAGCCACTGTCTTTCTTGAAGAATAATGGAAACCAGGAGTTTCCGCCCAGTCTGAAATTCGATTGAGAGCCAGCTGCAATTTCCTCTCTATCAGAGACATTCTAGACTCGGTGAAGGAAATCGAGAGGTCATCAACATAAAGTGATTCTCGTACACCATCAGGAAGTACACTAATGACACTATTAATGGATATAGCAAACAGAGTAACACTAAGGATACTCCCTTGTGGCACTCCATCTTCTAGTGCATGGGCAGTAGAAAGCACTCATCCCACTCGCACCGTTAAAACTCGGTTAGATAAAAAATGTTGAATAAAAATAGGCAAGCGTCCATGAAAACCAAACTCATGAAGAGAGAGTAAAATACCATGATGCCAGGCAGTGTCATATGCCTTCTCCAGATCGAAGAAGACCGTGACCTGGTGTTGGTTAGTGAAGAAAGCCTCAGTGACAGAAGATTCCAAGGACAGTAGTGTATCAGTGGAAGATCGCATTTTTCGAAAACCATACTGGGCAGGGGATAAGAGGTCACCTCTCTCTAAAAACCATACAAGCCTAGCATTGACCATCTTTTCCAAAACTTTACATGTACAAGATGCCAAAGAAATAGGCCAATAATTCGTCGCCTGTAGGTGATCTTTACCCAACAAGCCGGAAACTCCCCAGAACACCAGATCTTATTAAATAGTGAAAGCAAAAACAACAGGGACTAATCAGACAGGTGGCGTAAAAAGGCATAAGGAATATCATCATACCCAGGAGAGGAATCATGGCACTGCGACAGCCGCCTGGAGTTCAGAAATTGAAAATGGAACATTGTAAGGCTCTCCTCCAGCAGAAGCAAAACTGAGACCACGAGACTCTAGGCGCCGACGGTGGCAAGCCGAAGGCATATCTGCATCCTTCTTTGACACACTGGCAAAATGATCAGCAAGCAACTCTGCAACAGCAAATGGATCAGCCACAGTTCCACCTGTTGCAGATAAAACAGGAGGGGAGGGAACAGTAAATTTTCCTGAAATTTTCCTTACCCGGTTCCACACCTGGGTGATGGAAGTCCTCGAGTTAATGGAGGAAACATAACCCTTCCAGGATGAACGCCTGGCCTCTTTTAAAAACCCGCCTCATATGAGCCCGTGCCCTCTGATACGCCACCAAATACCGAGGATCCCCACGGTGATGACGAAGTCGAGAGAAGGCGACTCGTTTGGCTCTCACTGCGGAACTGCACTCTGAGTTCCACCAAGGGACCGGACGTTTAGGAAACTGACCCTTCGTTTTTGGAATAGATAACAGGGCTGCTGAGTGCAAAACAGTATTGAAATATGACAGCCTCAGTATGAAGCCAAACTCGTTGACAGAATGGGAAATGGAACTTAATTCCATGAAACGTGGCCAGTCAGCCTTATCTAGAAGCCAGCGAGGAAGATGTGGCTGAGGTCCACCAGCACTAGCGGTTAAAAGGAACGGAAAATGGTCGCTGCCACACAGGTCTGGCAACACATCCCAGGTAAAATCTAAAACATCATCAGCTGAGCATAAAGACAAATCAATGGCAGTAAAAGTTCCAGTCTGACTATGGAAATAAGTCATTTTATTGGTACTGAAAATGCCTAACTCCTCATCTTCCACTAAAGAGGCCAGCATTACACCCCAAGGGTTGGCCTTACTGCTTCCCCATAGCTGATGGTGACCATTCATATCTCCTAGTAATAGAAAGGGAAAAGGAAGGTCATGAATAAGGCGTTCTAGATCCGCCCTTTCAATAGTAGCTCTAGGAGGAAGATAAAGACTGCAAACTGTATACTGCCGACGTAAAAACAGCCAAACAGCGACAGCCTGCAGGGGAATGGAGGTGTCCAGATGACAGTATGGAATATCCTTGCGAAGGAAGATAGCAGCACCTCCATGATAACCTTGGCCCGTCACAGGATCAGAATAAAAGGCATGGTAGCCAGAAAGGCCGGAAGGAACAGTATCACCTACCATGGTCTCCTGGATGCACATGCACAGAGGAGTAAATTGAGAAACAAGATGACACAGTTCCTCATAGTTGGCACGTAAACCCCAACAGTTCCACTGGATGATGGAACCCATAATGGAGGAATAATGATTAAGTGTGGAACTGTACACCTGACGAGCGAGCGGGTTTGGATTGATGCTTATGAAGACCTTTCACAGGAGCCTGCCCAGCACCAGAAACCCGCACCCTCTGTCTAACATCTGAAGACAAACGTGAGGATGGGGAAGTAAGTTTTACAACACTCCTTCTTGGAGTGGGCATACCAGTTTGTTTGGTAGGAGGCTTGGGGGCTGTCTTTGGAGATGTAGGACGGCCAGTGCCCCCACCAGAAGCCCCAGAAGTGGAAGTAGAGCCCAAAGGTCTAGAATCATTTGAGGAGGCCATCCTGTGCTTCAGATCTGAAGCACCAACAAGCGGTCCAACATCCCCAGGTGGGGACTGGACCAGATCTGAACCATCAGCTTCAGGTGTCTCCTGGCTAGATCCCTCAGCCTGCTGGACAGAGGGAACAAGAGAGGTGTCAAGAGAAGGGTCAACAACAGAGACCTTAGGTGGCAGGTCTTCATGTTCAGAGGACTCTGATGAACAATGGTGATGTTTACCAGGTACAGATGAAGCCTCGGGCATACGTGCTTCGATGGGAGAAAAGGTCCGGTCAATGTGGTCGTCTGCCACCATCACAGAAGTGTGCAAGGCATCAGCCACCGAAGTGGGGGCAGAAACAGTCGGAGTAGCGGTCAGGAAAGCATCATTCTCACCAACAGTACTAGCCATGGGGACAGCATTCTGTATATCATGAGTTGAAGGAGTGGGTACTGGAGTGGGTCGAGGTTTCCTCTGAGATACAGGGCGACGCATTGGTGTTCTAGAAAGGACAGAAGCATAATTAACTTCCGGCTGAAAGAAGAGTGTCTGGGCTCTTCTTTTTGCTTCAGGAAACGAAATCCTCTCACGTGTACGAATTGATTAGATCTCCTTTTCAAGACAGTATCTCGGACAGTTTTTAGAAGAGACAGCATGAGGACCTCCATAATGATAACATTTAAGGGGTCCAGTACAGTCGCTGGTATGGCTTGGTCCACCGCAGGAGACACAGACACCAGGAAGGCCAGCCTGTGCCCGATGGCAAAATCGACTAACGTGACCATACCCCTGACAATGGAAACATCGCTTAGGGGTCGGCACGAACAGCTTAACAGGAAGGGATAACCAAGCTAGTTTAACTGACGTAGGCAGTGTTAGCCTGTCAAAAGTCAGGAACAAGCTGGGAGTCGGGGTCAGGACACCATCAATTTTCTTCTGCATTCTTGCTACATTTACCACACCAAAAGATCTTAATTCCTCCAACAACCGTGCCTCTGGGTATCAAAGGAGGTCATGGGAAAAACTCACACCTTTGCATTTGTTGAAAGCAGCATGAGGAACACAGGTAACTTCCACACCAGAGACAGAAGTTAGAGCCTCTAATCGTGAGCTTTCTTCTGGGGAGGAAACCTCAATGAGGAGGCTTCCATCTCCCTGTGAGGAGATCTTAGGTTCTCTCCCACATGCAGACACAACGGCACGGTATAAATCAAATATATCGATATCTAGCACTGACCTACCCAGAGGGGTTTTCAGCACTAGATATTTGGCATAAGATGCCGGCACAGTCTCTATCAGGCCTAAACCCATAGCCCCACGAGCCCGACATGACCGCCTCCCAGTCCCAGCTGAATGCTGGGGCAAAGGAGGATAGTCCCCAGGGGTCTGGAATGGCTCCAGAGTGGCGATTATGGAAGAGTCTGAAGTATGTCTGTGAACAGGTGCAGTGTCATCAACAGAATTCTTATTTATTCCCTCCATGTACTAGCAAAACGACTTCATTCCCCCATCCCTCCACCCACCATGGAGCCCAACAAGGGGAAGTCATATACCAGGGATAACACCACTGGCGACTCCAGAGGTAGCAGGAGAGCATACGCGGGTAACCACCGGGGGACCTGGACAAGGATGATACCAGGCCCCCCAGTGCCCACTTGACCTTAGCCAACGCATGACCAGCCGATTGACCTGGTCGGGCCCAACCAGGCCGCCCGTCTAGCCAGAATAAGGGACCAAAGAGGTGTATTGCTAGCTGCAGGGCGCATCGTGCAGCATCTCTCAACCTCCAGGACTCCCGTCTCCCAGCATTACGGGACGCCACACACGGCAAACACGTGGGGAGGTAACAGTCCCGCCCTAAGGGCAAATGGGCAGGGACTAACATCACCAGCAGACCTCCTCCACCAGTGATGTAGGGGGTGCTTGGTCCACGAGGCCGACAAATGCCAAACCCTACAAAGATAGGCATGCCTCCAAGGTAGGTGGCACCACCAACCACGCTTCAAGTCCCGCCACCACGTCAAGGTGACCCCCTGCAGCGGTGAATGGTAGAAAGATAATGGTTTAAACTGTACACTTATTACATTCACATAGCAAAGAAATTATTTTGTTCATTAATAAAATAATTGTTTAAGATTTTATGCAGCATGTAGCAAAGTTATTCATTCAATATTTTGGACATTGTCCATGTAACATGACCATTTTGCCAATGTCAGATTTATTTAGCAGTCAAAACAATCTATTCTGAGCTGAAATGAATTTATTTTGTTTTTAATTTTATTTTTCCATTCCATGTATACATATATAGGTAGATATATTTGTAAAGTATATAATTCCACTACGTAGGTTAATAAATTATTTTTCTTTCAGATCCCTTGTATGATTCTACAACAAGTTGAAATGAAATGGAGGATGATAAAAAGAAAATACCACGAGTATGAGAGCAACAAGGTCACAACAGCCTGGGGAAGGATGCCTGAGCCACGGCACTATGATGAGTTGCCCTCTTTTTTTAAAACAAAGGCCGCTCTCCAGACCATCAGAGTGTGTCCTTGAGGGTGCGAGTACAAGCCGAGGCACTCCAAGTATATCAGATGTGGATGATGAGCCTCGTCCACTTGAGGAGCTGGAGAAGCCACAACTCCCAAGCCCTAGCCAAGCTCCTGAAGCAGTCCCAACACCAGAGCCAGCCCAACCACAGCTAGCAGTCGAAAGGGAACAGCATCCACCACCTCCTCCTCCTCCCCAGAGAACAAGGAGGCGAGTACAACAAGATCAGAAAGGAGGGAGCTTTTAAATGTATTAAATGACAATGAAGGACTTGTCGAAGGATCTGTCCAGAATCAGGAAAAATATAGCACCAAAATGAACAAGAGAGCTGAGGAAAAACATAATATTGATATGAAATTAAGAGAAATTGAAATTCAGATAAAATCAGAACAGCAAAGGATTTTTAAAAAGTAAATAAAAATGCTAGAAACTAAGTGTGAATTGGGGGTATTAAATTCAGCATTTTTTTTTTAATGCTTAACCTTTTTTCTTTTCTTAGAACATCAGTTCCCATTCTCAGGTTGCGACCCAAAAGCAGAAAATGTTAGCTTAACATTCAATTTGAATAGTAACTCTGTCATGCAATGAAATAATACTAAAAGAAATTTAGAAACTGCACCAAGACGTTTAAAAAAGCTCATTTTCCGTTTCATTGCCCAGAATAAAGAAATTTGTATTACTACATACGTATTAATATGTATTTTTTTTTTTTTTTTTTCAAGAATGAAATAGTTTAAATAGAAATTTACAAATAATTCAAAGGTGAATACTTATTAGCTTATTTTAGGGTCGCGAGGCTGAATTGATGGGAAATTTAGGGTAATAGACATTAAAGGTTGGGAAGCACTGTCCTATATTGAGCCCTTATTCATGTAGTTGCAAATTTTTCCACCTGATGAATGAATATTGGTTGAACATCATTGATAACTCTAACATTTTTGTATGTGTATTTTTATTTACAGTTTTTTTTTTCTGTAAACTAATATTTTTATAGATGTTATTTTTTCATATTTGTAATATTTCATGTATTGAGTAACTCTCCATTTTGTACTTGTAGAAGTGACTTTTTACACCTGTATAAGTAATGGTAGTGCAGTATTGATAGCTCATGGTGGTTGAACCATTCATGGAATTTTCCTGACTCAACCCACCTGACGCTCCCTTGGGGGGTTACACAAGGGATAAAGAACCTGGCCAGGTCTCTACCGCCTAGTGTAACCCCCAAAGGTAACGTCAGGTGAGGTCAGGTCAGGGAAATGCCATGAATGTTTTGGTGTTCATAAGCAGCTTCGTAGTAATGGTATGTACCATTCTAGGTCTGTATCTCGACTGAAGAGGGCGATAGTTGTCGCCAAAACTGTTTGGAATACATCCACTTCGTCTACCATTGTGGGTTTCTCTGTCTTCACTGAGATCTTATATTTTTCTACTGTATATGTTGTCTTTTTTGCAAAATGGAAGTAATCTTTTTATATAGTGTTATTTTCAACTATTCTTTTTTTACAATGATGTATTTTTATGTATGTATTTTTAATATTTTTATGTATTGAACGATCCTAGTTTCCTATTTTTTTCATAATTTTTTTTTTATACCGTATTGATTGGTCTTATATATTTATTGCTGTTGCCTTGTTTGATAAAGAAAGGTAGTCCTTATTGTAATCAATTGATACACTAATAATTATAAAGATTTAACCATTATTCATTATCATATGAAGTAGCTATTGTTTGAACTTTTGATTGCTATATTATTTCTAGCTTATTCTGTTTTCATTATGAATGATGCCATATTTTGGGGGAAATACACAATGCAGTGTACTGTGATATCAATCAGGCTGTGTGATATTAAACCATTAAACTAAAGTTAATTTGTTCTTTTCCTTTACATTAACAAAAATTAAAAATAAGTACAGTAAGTGATAAAAGTATGAATCATGGAGCAATCCAACTTTCCGTATTCTTAAACAGCATGAACAATAGTATTAAAAAATGATGCATAAAGAAAAATCATCCATTACAAAAATATTGGATGACATCACTATACTAAACAATATTCAACAAGTGACAATAGTTTGCTCATAAATGCTGAAACAACTGATGTTCCAGAATTAATATAAAACCTGATTTTATACCAATGTGAATGACACAATTGGTGATGTGCTTATAACATGGATTTCTAATGAAGGAAACTATTGAGTGAAAAAAATAAAACTTTATTTATATACAAAACAGCACGGTACAACTTGGGACATTGTATCAAAAAAAAAAAAAAAAAGTGAAACAATGTACTGCAGCATTAACTAGACAAAATGGCTCTAAACTGTACGTATGTTGTCCCATGGGAGAGCAATAAGTTATCTGAAACAACGTAAATTAAATGATGATTATTTCCAGGAAAATGAACAACTGGAAAACTACAAAAATACTGACGAACACTGCTGGTGTGTGAATCATGTAAAGTTCTATAGCCAACAAACTTAAAAACAAGAAAATTTCACACCCAGGCTGAATGAACTTATACTTCATAAGCAGTATTGTGAATTTGTGTCATCTACAAAAATCATCAATTGATATTTAACCCGTCATGTCCCGAGCTATTCGCACCTCTGACACCCCCCAATCCCGAGTTATTTTCGAAAAAAAAAAAAAAAATTGGCTAAAACCTCCGCGTTTGGTGAGAAACATTGAAAATTCATAGAGAAATCGCTCACCTGAGGTTTAAAATACTCGATCCAGGTACCAGTACCTCCTTACCTGACTGGGTTTTGTAACAGGCTGGCACCAAAGAAAACGAGTTCTATGGGAGGGTAACTATTTCACACCACTAATAAACGGTATTTATTTATTTACTTGGTACGAATTTATATGAAGTACGAGAGTATATTGGTTTTCAAACAGTAATATAGGCATTATAAGCATTGTTTCACTCACTAACTCATCATCATACCTGACCTTCTTTTGCCACATTACCTGATCATTATTTCTGACTGTTTCTTCCTCTAATGCTATGTAAACTTTGTCCTCCACATTGTCATCGATTGGGGAATCACTCTGGCCCTGAATGTCTTTACTGGCCCGGTCACTGGTAACAGTTGAATTGCCGAGACAATGGCGTGAGGGGGGGGGAAGGGGGAGGTTATGCGGTGTAAGGCATTGTCCTTGCTTGGCATCTTGTAGAGGAATAGAGGAATGTGTCCCGTTTATACGTTCGAAAAATCACGCGCAAAGTTATTCATTCAATATTTTGGACATTGTCCATGTAACATGACCATTTTGCCAATGTCAGATTTGTTTAGCAGTCAAAACAATCTATTCTGAGCTGAAATGAAGTTATTTTCTTTTTAATTTTATTTTTCCATTCCATAAATACATATATAGGTAGATATATTTGTAAAGTATATAATTCCACTACTTAGGTTAATAAATTATTTTTTTTTCAGATCCCTTGTATGACTCTACAACAAGTTGAAATGAAATGGAGGATGATAAAAAGAAAATACCACGAGTATGAGAGCAACAAGGTCACAACAGGCCGGGGAAGGATGCCTGAGCCACGGCACTATGATGAGTTGCCCTCTTTTTTTAAAACAAAGGCCACTCTCCAGACCATCAGAGTGTGTCCTTGGGGGTGCGAGTACAAGCCGAGGCACTCCAAGTATATCAGACGTGGATGATGAGCCTCCTCCACTTGAGGAGCTGGAGAAGCCACAACTCCCAGGCCCTAGCCAAGCTCCTGAAGCAGTCCCAACACCAGAGCCAGCCCAACTACAGCCAGCAGTCGAAAGGGAACAGCATCCACCTCCTCCTCGTCCTCCTCCTCCCCAGAGAACAAGGAGGCGATTACAACAAGATCAGAGAGGAGGGAGCTTTTAAATGTATTAAATGACAATGAAGGACTTGTCGAAGGATCTGTCCAGAATCAAGAAACATATAGCACCAAAATGAACAAGAGAGGTGAGGAAAAACATAATATTGATATGAAATTAAGAGAAATTGAAATTCAGATAAAATCAGAACAGCAAAGGATTTTTAAAAAGTAAATAATAATGCTAGAAAATAAGTGTGAATTGGGGGTATTAAATTCAGCATTTATTTTTTAATGCTTAACCTTTTTTCTTTTCTTAGAAGATCAGTTCCCATTCTCAGGTTGCGACCCAAAAGCAAAAAATGTTAGCTTAACATTCAGTTTGAATAGTAACTCTGTCATGCAATGAAATAATACTAAAAGAAATTTAGAATCTGCACCAAGACGTTTAAAAAAGCTCATTTTCCTTTTCATTGCCCAGAATAAAGAAATTTGTATTACTACATACGTATTAATATGTATTATGTTTTTTTTTTTTTTTTTCAGGAATGAAATAGTTTGAATAGAAATTTACAAATAATTCAAAGGTGAATACTCATTGGCTTATTTTAGGGTTGCGAGGCTGAATTGATGGGAAATTTAGGGTAATAGACATTAAAGGTTGGGAAGCACTGTCCTATATTGAGCCCTTATTCTTGTAGTTGCAAATTTTTCCACCTGATGAATGAGTATTGGTTGAACATCATTGATAACTCTAACATTTTTGTATGTGTATTTTTATTTACAGTTTTTTTTTTCTGTAAACTAATATTTTTATAGATGTTATTTTTTCATATTTGTAGTATTTCATGTATTGAGTAAGTCTCTATTTTTTACTTGTAGAAGTAACGTTTTTCACCTAGTAATGGTAGTGCAGTATTGATAGCTCATGGTGGTTGAACCATTCATGGCATTTTCCTGACCCAACCCACCTGACGCTCCCTTGGGGGGTTACAGTAAGGGGTAAAGAACCTGGCCAGGTCTCTACCGCCTAGTGTAACCCCCAAAGGTAACGTCAGGTGAGGTCAGGTCAGGGAAATGCCATGAATGTTTTGGTGTTCATAAGCAGCTTCGTAGTAATGGTATGTACCATTCTAGGTCTGTATCTCGACTGAAGAGGGCGATAGTTGTCGCCAAAACTGTTTGGAATACATCCACTTCGTCTACCATTGTGGGTTCTCTGTCTTCACTGAGATCTTATATTTTTCTACTGTATATGTTTATCTTTTTCATAATGTAAGTAATCTTTTCATATAGTGTTATTTTCAACTATTCTTTTTTTACAATGATGTATTTTTATGTATGTATTTTTAATATTGTTATGTATTGAACGATCTTAGTTTCCTATTTTTTTTCATTTTTTTTTTTTTATACCGCATTGATTGGTCTTATATATTTATTGCTGTTGCCTTGTTTGATAAAGAAAGGTAGTCCTTATTGTAATCAATTGATACACTAATAATTATAAAGATTTAACCATTATTCATTATCATATGAAGTAGCTATTGTTTGAACTATTGATTGCTATATTATTTCTAGCTTATTCTGTTTTCATTATGAATGATGCCATATTTTGGGGGAAATACACAATGCAGTGTACTGTGATATCAATCAGGCTGTGTGATATTAAACCATTAAACTAAAGTTAATTTGTTCTTTTCCTTTTCATTAACAAAAATTAAAAATAAGTACAGTAAGTGATAAAAGTATGAATCATGGAGCAATCCAACTTTCCGTATTCTTAAACAGCATGAACAATAGTATTTAAAAATGATGCATAAAGAAAAATCATCCATTACAAAAATATTGGATGACATCACTATAATAAACAATATTCAACAAGTGGCAATAGTGTGCTCATAAATGCTGAAACAACTGATGTTCCAGAATTAATATAAAACCTGATTTTATACCAATGTGAATGATATAATTGGTGATGTGCTTATAACAGGGATTTCTAATGAAGGAAACTATTGAGTGAAAAAAAAATAAAACTTTATTTATATACAAAACAGCACGGTACAACTTGGGTCATTGTATTAAAAAAAAAAAAAAAAAAAAGTGAAACAATGTACGGCAGCATTAACTAGACAAAATGGCTCTAAACTGTACGTATGTTGTCCCATGGGAGAGTAATAAGTTATCTGAAACAACGAAAAGTGAATGATGATTATTTCCAGGAAAATGAACAACTGGAAAACTACAAAAAATACTGACGAACACTGGTGGTGTATGAATCATGTAAAGTTCTATAGCCAACAAACTTAAAAACAAGAAAATTTCACACCCAGGCTGAATGAACTTATACTTCATAAGCAGTATTGTGAATTTGTGTCATCTACATAAATCATCAATTGATATTTAACCCGTCACGTCCCGAGCTATTTCGCACCTCTGACACCCCCCAATCCCGAGTTATTTTCGAAAAAAAAAAAAAAAAATGGCTAAAACCTCCGCTTTTGGTGAGAAACATTGAAAATTCATAGAGAAATCGCTCACCTGAGGTTTAAAATACTCGATCCAGGTACCAGTACCTCCTTACCTGACTGGGTTTTGTAACAGGCTGGCACCAAAGAAAACGAGTTCTATGGGAGGGTAACTATTTCACACCACTAATAAACGGTATTTATTTATTTACTTGGTACGAATTTATATGAAGTACGAGAGTATATTGGTTTTCAAACAGTAATATAGGCATTATAAGCATTGTTTCACTCACTAACTCATCATCATACCTGACCTTCTTTTGCCACATTACCTGATCATTATTTCTGACTGTTTCTTCCTCTAATGCTATGTAAACTTTGTCCTCCACATTGTCATCGATTGGGGAATCACTCTGGCCCTGAATGTCTTTACTGGCCCGGTCACTGGTAACAGTTGAATTGCTGAGACAATGGCGTGAGGGGGGGAGGGGGGAGGTTATGCGGTGTAAGGCATTGTCCTTGCTTGGCATCTTGTAGAGGAATAGAGGAAAGTGTCTCGTGTATACGTACGAAAAATCACGCGCGAAAATTGAAAATTGTACAAATTAGGGGCCTTGCAATTGCAAGACGTACCAGTATGTCGTCGGGACTGGCAAATGTAAAATGTTGCAACGTACCCATACGTCGATGGGACAGGGTGGGTTAACACGTATTGACAAACTGAGAATGTTTATTTCCCAGCCAGTACTGTAAACCCACAAACAGGCCAGTAATTTCTTTGGTGATCAATTATGTTGGGCAGACTGTTAACATATATCAAAGCTTGTGAATCATACTGGAAAATAATACAAATAATATTTTCTTTCACTTCTGGGAAAATATAACTACACACAAGGTCCAAATGTCCTATAACTCCCAGAAGAACACCACTGAGATTGTTACAGGGTAATGAAAGCCATATTAAACTGAAAGTTAATGATGGATCCTTTTGATTATACTTATTCAGAAATTACATTTAAAAAGGTCAACATGAATTTCAACATTCTTGTAAGAGGTTTCACTATAGTGGGACTACATGTAGGTCACTCAGACAACCCTAAATATCCAGACATAAATGTAAAACATAGTAGAAGTAACAAAGAATTATGTAAATGTTCTCTAACCTAAATAATACATTAAACATATCATTATAAACTCCATGCAATACGCCGTTGTTTTTCAGCTCCCAGTCGCTGGTTAGCAGCATCAGCACCGCCCACTCTTACTCGTCGAAATAGAGATATTTCTTCATCTACATCTCTTGCCATAAGTGCCTCGTCTTCAGGGTTTTGAAGAGCGATGTTGTGCAACACACAACATGCCAGTATGGTTTTGGCACATCTTTCAACATCACAGTCAATACTCTTAAGCCGTCAGAATCTTCCTTTAGAAAAACCAAAAGCATTCTCTATAACCACCCTAGCCTTAGACAATTTTTTATTAAATGTTAGTTCAGCCCTCGAAAGGTCCCCAGTGTTCTTAAAAGAGACTATCAAATACTTATAAATACCAAGGGCAGAGTCTCCAATAATGTGGTACTCTGGCTGTGGGAAATACCTTCTGTTGCTGGTCTGCATGTGCCTGTAAAGAAAACATAATTTAAAAACCCTGCTGTCATGGGCTGCACCAGGATAGCCAGCTTGAATGAAAGTCAATTATCGGGGGTGCAAACTGCCATCCGAACAACCGACTGCCTTCTGTGGAGGTCAGCATAGTCTAGCTGTGTGTCACTTGGTGGCTTTATGTATATGTGGCACCCATCAACAGTCCCTATTACACCTGGTATTCCTCCCATGTTCTGAAATTCATCTTCTATTTCGACCATCTCTTCTGGTCTTGCCCATGTAATAATTTTGCGTCCAGCATCATCTAAAACATCAATGACCCTCTGGACACACTCATGAACAGTGGATTTTACCACACCAGACATCTCAGCAATTTCTCTATTTGTGGCCTGGGTGCCTAAATACCAAAGAGTTACATACAGCACTCTCTTTGGACCTAGGTGCAGGCGAGTCCCTGATGATGTCTCTCCATAAACTTCATGGATTAACTCCAGAGCTGTCTGAAAGCTATCTCTTATCATTTGGAGGTGGCCAAAGAAAACTTGCTCGTTACAAATGTCAAGGACATCGGATATCCCCTCTTGCTTTGGGTGCCGCTCCCTAGAAGACAAAATACGAAATGAATACGGTATCACCCAAAAAGACACACGAAACATTAACAAATAAATTGCATAAGTAAAGCAAGGTAGGTACAATATTTTGGTACAACAGAACTCCACCTATAAGGGACTTCCTATAGCAGAACCCCCCAATATCCGATTTCCCCCCCCCCCCCGTTACAAGTACAGTACTGTACTGTAGTTAGTTTTTCTTTTTATGTCCAGTACTATGCACTACTATGTATATTATGCATAGGAATGTATTTACATTGTTGTTGCATCTGTGTTTAGGTTTTGATCACATAAAATTTCCCACAAACCCTCCCATAATTACATTTGAGTATGGGTCTTCAGTTTCCCTCCTAATAGCGGAAATTTTCTAATAGCAGAAAGGGGGTTGGCTGAGTTATTCCTTTTTTGAGGGGGACTACTGTATCATGGAATTCCTGTGGCAGGTGTTAACTGTCATATTCAACAAATTTTAGGGATAGACACTGGAAGAAGCAATTTGAATTAAATAATATCTCATTCACTTACAAACAACCAAATTGCTATGACCTCCAACCATGACTTAGCAGGTATACTCAAGGCAAGACAACGTGAATATTGGGGACAAATGAGTACAGTGAATAAAATCTCTTAATGAAACACACACACACACACACACACACACACACACACACACACACACATATAGATAGATTACCTTTACACTAAGTTGCATGCAAACTTCATGGAAAACCCTTCCTTTCAGGGTAAATCACACAAATACCAAACCAGACCTAAATAAAATCATTAAAAAAAAATATATATGTAATGCTCGATTCATCCTGTACTTAAACTCAATGTTAGCATCACAATAACCCATCAATTTTCAAAACCATAGGTTCCCACTGTGAATTAATGACCATGGAGTGATGGGTTGCTGAAAGATGTTAACTTGTGACTGATTTGTCACAGAAGTCTAACGACATCTGATAAATAATAACATTTTGAGATGCTCAACCTTGCTCCTAAAGACAGGTACATAATTGCTGGATGATGCATCAAAACATTACTCCTTGGAACACGAACATCATTCCCTAATATATATCCGGTAAATACAAAAAGGGAAATTCAATCCCATATCTACAGCTAAGGGTCAAAGAGGTACAATTTCATAGAGGTCTGATGAGCTTTGGCATCAGTAATAATCAACATTTTCAACATTACGCTGAATGGCCTTCAATTGGTGAAAATTACCTTGCAAAAGACCCAACTTCTTACAATCCTCATTTTCATCTTACCTTGTACATATCGTGACTGTTGCACAGGCTTCTGCAAGGGCCAACCAGTTAGTCTCCACTGGAAATAATACAACCGTCTCATTTTCCTGGTCCTCTTCTGAAGCTTCAAGAAATATATCCTCAAGTTTCTCCATTGTTGTTCTGTTCCGTTCTACTCGCGCCTCCTTTCTCTTCTCGCAACTGAAAAGTACAACAGTTCTTCCAAGGCTCACAATGCTCGTTCGTCTGGCTGTGCTATTGCTTAGCGTATTGCAAACTCCAACAGCAGAAACCCAAACCCCTTTGACTTTCCGAGGTGCTATAAAAAACGCCTATAGTCTTCTTGGCCGTGGTCTTATTTCTGGTAATTTCCATCCCTTACTGTCCTTTCCTCTACAGCAGGGGTCGGCAACCTCCGGCCCGCGGGCCAGATCCGGCCCGCAGAGTCCAAACTCATGGCCCGTCACCCTGCTTGATATTTATATAACAATCCGGCCCGCAACAGCCTAGCCAGCTAAATGAGTAAGTCACTGGTTTGCCTGCTTTTCTATATATTTTTTTTTGTATATTGTCACAAACTGTTTTCGGCAGTCAATGATTTGCATGTTTTTCAATAAATTTCTTGTAATCTAGTCACTGGTTTGCCTGCTTTTCTATAAATTTTTTTTATATTGTCACAAACTGTTTTCTGCAGTCACTGATTTGCATGTATTTCAATAAATTTCTTGTAATCTAGTCACTGGTTTGCCTGCTTTTCTATATATTTTTTTTTTGTATATTGTCACAAACTGTTTTCGGGAGTCAATGATTTGCATGTTTTTCAATAAATTTTTTGTACTCTAGTCACTGGTTTCCCTGCTTTTCTATAAAATTTTTGTACACTGTCACTTTTGGTTTCTCTTTGGCACTCCGGCCCGCAGGCTACTCCTAGAAGCTTTCTCTGGCTCTCCCTGCACTTGAAAAGGGTTTTTTCCGACCCCTGCTCTACAGGTATTACGTGTGGCAAATACACCAGAAGGCTGTGTTTCTTTTAACTGAAGGATATAGAACTAATGAAAGGGGGTTTCACTGCCCCACAAGAACAAAGGAGGTGTGGAGAGAAATTGCACAAATTCTGCAGGCACAGGGATACCACTATAGAGGAGAGGACTGTGACAAGAAGTGGAGGTCCTTGAAAAAACTTGAAATTCACTTATACAGCATGATATACCTAGAATAGATTATGGAGGATCCTGCATATGTATGTTTTAGTTTTAAACAATATGATTTGTAAGAGTTCTAGTCATATCTCCAGACATCAGTCAAATAGTGTTCTTTGGTGGCTTGTGAGGTGAGGATTGGGTGAGAAGGTTGTGAAAGGCCTTTAGATCGTGAACAAGATTGATTGACTGATTGTAGTAGAAACTGGCGGCGCAACTACTAGGGTCATATGCCGCCGGACAACAAGCCAAAACACGCGGCAAATAAATAGTGCATAATCGAAATAAAGTTAATAACTTTTACTAGAAATAAATACTGAAAATAATAAAAGAATAGTTAAAAGAAAAAACAAGTACTTATAAAAGTGGAAGGAGGCCCGCCTCCTGAAGAAAACCAAAAACATCAGTAAAATTGCTATGGTCTCCACCAAGCATTGAGGAGAGACAGTAGGCACCATCTACCCCTCTATGCCTATGGAGGAATCTCTGATGCAGGTCCCCCAAACTTGGACACTCGACCAGCAAGTGACGGACAGTAAGGGGAACAAAGCAATCATCACAGTACGGTTGAGTCTCGCCACTCATCAGGAACCCATGTATAAGCCAAGAGTGCCCAATGCGAAGCCTAGGAAGAGCCACCTCCAATCGCCGAGGCATGGAATGGAGAACCCTTGACACAACCACTCTCTGAAAGACCTCTTTCAGCTTACTGTGAGCAACACCATCCCAGCGTCTCTGCCAACACACATGAATTCTGTCCCGCAAGTAAGGTGTTAGATCAGATGCAGGAAGCGGATATTCTGTTGAGGGCTGTTGAGTAGCTGCAGCCTTGGCCAATGCATCCACCATCTCATTGCCCACCACACCAACATGTGCAGGAACCCAGCAAAAATCCACTCTCTTCCCTCGAAGACGAATAAGGAACAGCCACTCCAAAATAGCTAAAACCAAGGGATGGGAAGAGTTAAAAGAGTCCAGGGCCAAAAGCGCCCCTTGAGAGTCGCTAAAAATAGTAAAATAATTGTTAGGGTGAAAAACACCAACTTCAAGGCTAAAATGATGGCTGACAACTCTGCAGTAAAAACTGAGGCAACCAAAGGAAGACTACCTCCATTACAGAGCATTGTCAAATACCACTCCAAAACCAACACCTGATGCGGATTTAGAGCCATCAGTATACACAGGCACAGAACCACCATGAGTAGAAGCATGTTCTAAAAATAACCTTAAAAGACACTGAGGAGCAACAAAATCCTTTGAGCCAGGAAAAGGCCTGCAGAAAGTTTCCCTGGGTAATATCCAAGGTGCAGCCCTCGGGATCCGAACAGGACTGACAAGTACTGCCGACAAACCAAACTCCTCCATTATATCCTGAACCCTATAGCCAAACGTACGAGGCATGCGAGGGTGTCTACTATAACACAAAAGACAAGACTGTTTCGTCACACACTCACAGACAAGTGAGTCTGGAAGGCGACGAATCCGGAGCCAGCGCCTTAATGCAGCAGACTGACGCAGTAGATCTAAGGGAGGCACAGCAGCTTCCACCATTAAGCTGGGAACTGGAGAGGACCGAAAAACCCCAGTTGCAAGGCGAAGACCAGCATGATAGACAGCATCTAGAGTTTTTAGTCTTGAATCTGTGGCAGAGGAGTATACCTCACAGCCATATGACAGTTTAGAGGTTACAAATACCTGAAACAAATGCAAGAGCATTCTCCAATCAGCACCCCAAGAGGTATGGGACAGAACCCTCAATAGATTGAGAGCCTTCATACATGATGTTTTAAGATTTGCCAAGTGTGAGACCCAAGTCAAATGACAATCAGACGTCAGGCCCAAGAATTTCGTCTCCGTCACACAACTGAGTCTCCTGCCACAAAGCTGGAGACCAGGGTCCAGGTGAACCCCTCTCATCCTACAGAAGTGCATAGCCACAGTCTTTGAAGGGGAAAACCGAAAACCCTTGGAAGTGGCCCAGGCAGAAATCTTGTCCAAGGCAAGTTGCATATGCTGCTCAATAACAGACATGCGGGAGCCAGAAAACCACATAGCTAAGTCATCCACATAAAGGGATGAGGATACCCCAGCAGGCACAGTGTCAATGATACCATTAATGGCCACTGCAAACAGGGAAACACTTAAGACACTCCCCTGTGGGACACCTTCCTCCTGGCACAGTGGCGCAGAGAAGGTAGAACCCACACGGACCCGAGTACATGATCAGTCAAGAAGTCTCCAAGCAACACAGGCAGGCGACCATGTAAACAAAAGGCATGAAGTTGTTGGAGGATGCCATGGTGCCAGGCAGTGTCATAAGCTTTCTCAAGGTCAAAAAACATAGCCACAAGATGTTGCTTGGAGGCAAAAGCTTCACAGATTGACGCCTCAGGCCTGATAAGGTTGTCTGAAGTGCACCGTAATTTACGGAAACCACTCTGCACTGGAGAGAGAAAGCAACCCTTCTCCAGAAACCACATAAGCCTGACACTGACCATCTTTTCGAACAGCTTGCACACACATGATGTTAAAGTGATAAGGCGATAGTTGGAGACTTGAGAATAGTCTCTACCAGGCTTGGGAAAGGGGAGGACAATACCCAACTTCCAACTCCTCGGAATAGAGCCCTCACTCCAAACCCTGTTAATGATGCTGAGGTACAGAGGTTGGGAGATAACAGCATCCCCTCCATTATTAACGAGCTTAATGTTCTTGTGGACCTGTTGAATAACCTTCATAAATGTGACACTGAGGAAACTGCTTCCAGTCCTGGTAGAGTTATTTTTCTGTAGTTGCTTGTTGTTTCTGTATTAACTTTTCTACAAGTCACCCAAGTACTATAGCACCTTGAAAGTAATATGTGTGCAGCTTCACTTATGACCCTAAAAAATCTGGGTTATTCCCCAGAGTTAATAATATTCTCATCCCTTCTACGTAATCGCTCCCCTCAAGGTTACGAATTCCTTATATATTCAGGACATTTTATTTTACCAATCTATTCTACTGTCAGAAGACTTACATTAACACACAATCTGAGCCCTGTAGCTGAACGACATAACAGCAACTTTTTTATATATATTATTCATGGAAACTATGGCTTATGAGCCTATGAATGGGAAGGTACTGCGTGGTTCTGTCCCTTTAACCCATTCACTGCATCAGTGTTCGTGTACATGTACAGTTGCGGATGTATCAAACAGAAACACCCCATCCACCAGTGAGGTGGTGTAATGCTCTCCTCGTCTGGTAACACTGACTGGCATTGAACTTCACCAAGTTTTGTTTGGTTGCTAGGACGAACCGAAAGCGTGATCATTGCCGTTGTGCGCAGTTATTGGTGGTATATAAACAATGTCCCGCCTGACAATATACTGAAAATACCAACGTTTTGTGAATATAGTAATAAAATAATTTCACACCATATTTGTAAATTATTCACATGAAACACACAGATATCGTAAGTATGACTTTCGACAAACATCACGAACCATATAACATTTACCGACGGCCAGCATATAAGCCATTATAACATAGTCTGCATTCCCGTACCTATCATAATAATCACAAAATTACCGTGAATCCCCTCTCCCCTGACCGTGAACCTGAAACCTTAGACCTCTTTTGGTGGCGCCACAGGAGGAAGCAGGGTGGGGCTCCCGGAAGACAGGAGGAGAGAGGAGGGGGCAATACTGGTCTGGCTGGTGGGATGGGGGCTTTATAAGATGAGATAGAGGAGAGTGGACTGTGGCAGGAAACTAGAATGGGATGGATAAGTGATAATTCTGGTGCCAAATCAACTGTGAGTTTTAACTTTGATTATGGAATTTGATAGTCAGGCTGTTAAACATTAAGCAGACTGCTGGTGCATTAAGCGGTCTAATTGCAGCATGTTTTGTCGTATCGTCTAAAGGACGACCTACTCCCCACGGGGTGGCATATTGTACAAACCATTCATTATTAGTCTGTGGTGACGACTCTGTCATTACATGGTGATAAATGAAACGTTCCTAAAATGTTTGATGTCACACCTGTTGCCATAGCGACTGGGAGATATTCTTGTTGCGTTTACGTAGTAACATCATGGATGACGACTGATATCGAAAGCAAAGGGTGGGGGGAGGGTGGAATTTTCTCTTGCTACAACTTATAATAGTTAACAGTAGTGATTCGTGCCTATGTTTCTCGTTAATATCTGTATGGCACCGTTGTAAACCTACACGTGATTTATAAGAGGTATGAAGGACGTGTAAACAATCAGATTCACATCCTCAGTATCCAGTTTACTGTCACCCCTTCCCTCTTCCAAACAACTGCGTGCACCCAAACGGGTACCGACGGGGAGGAGAGATGGCTGTAATGACTGCTCCGCCATGAACCGCAGATTACATGTTTATACATCAACGATAGTGGTTCACCTGTTTTCTTTAGTGGATTGCAATATACATCATTACTTAGCCAGGGCAACAGCTCCATATTCGGACACTGCTGAGATATGTGGCTCAGTAGTTGTTCTACGTGAACAGGGCAACGGTCCTCGTATTTATCTTTATCCTGTCTATTTCATACAGTGTGAACGCCACTTGGTTGTTTAGTATAACGAAACACACTGCACATGAAGTGTGTGTTTTCATTTAATAAAAGAGATTTCTGTAACTGATGGCACAACTGATGTAATATGCACGTGCTCAGACTGGATAACTGCAGACCTTACAACATTGTTCCACCATTGTTGGCTCGAGGGTTTGTGAAGGAATGCTCACGGCATACGACAATTGCTCAGTATGAATGTAAATATAACTAATAACCACTGACAATCTCATAAATCAACAGCCAAACACGGCATACAGAAAACAGTAACATATACCTGGGTTAAGTAAATCACTGGTGCCATACAGATATTAATTAGAACCATAGAGACCATCATTACTGTCAGATTGTTCATATTTACTGGTGATAAAGGGAAAATCTATATAGGCCTATCACTACTCTGTTTGTGATATCAGTCGTCATCCATGATGACAGTACATAACAGGCTACAAGAGTAATTCCCAGTCACTGTGACAACATCTGTAACATCTGACAAACTGTAGGGACGTGTAATATACTTGCACATTAGCCAATTGTCACCATACTCATAATACAGGGGTACTGAGCCATCCAGTGGAAAGTGTGTCGTGAACTGTTTCAAACCATGACGGTCAATAACAACACTTGGCAAAGTCAACATTATGTTTCATGTGCTGACTGTAAAATTCCATATTTTCCATGAAACAATGATTTAGCCCAACCATCACCTTGTAATCTATTCCTCCCACTGTAGCTTGTGTCGTTTACCAAAGTCCACCTTCCCCTACCCCATCGCCCCTCTCCTCTAGCCTCCAGTTCGAACTATTGCTCCATCTCAGTCCCCACTCACCTCCCTCCTACTGTCTCCCATGTCCCCCTCCCCCTGCCACCCCCTTTGGCACCACTTCCTGTATGTAGTGAACTTGCTTCGAATTCAGAGGACTACCAATGTCAGGTTCGCGATAGGGAGGATGGTATCACGATAATCCTTCCTCATTCACTGATGGCTGTAGGCAAGCTACTATGACTTATATGATGAGTTATTAACTGTTGCATGGTTCATGACTCGAAACTTAACCGCTCATGAAATCCGTGCCATTCATAACAACTGTCATTATGTAGAGTTGTATTGTATGACAATATTTAAAAAAAAAAAAAAAAACTACTATTATCAGTATATTTCCTGACGGAACACTGCACATATATTACCACCAATAACTGTGCACAGCGGCAATGATCGCCGCGTTCGGTTCCTCCTAGCGACCGAACGAAACCTGGTGAAGTTCCTCCTAGCGACCGATCGAAACCTGGTGAAGTTCCTCCTAGCGACCGATCGAAACCTGGTGAAGTTCCTATCCACTAACTTGACCCGAGTCCAGAACCTGGTGAAGTTCCTCCTGTGACCGAACGAAACCTGGTGAAGTTCCACTCCACAACTTGCATCGAACAGAAACCCTGGGTGAAGTTCCTCCTAGCGACCGATCGAAACCTGGTGAAGTTCCTCCTAGCGACCGAACGAAACCTGGTGAAGTTCCTCCTAGCGACCGAACGAAACCTGGTGAAGTTCCTCCTAGTGACCGAACGAAACCTGGTGAAGTTCCATACCAGTCAGTGTTACCAGATGCGAAGAGCAGTACACCAACTCGGTGGTGGAAAGGGTGTTTCTGTTTGAGATGTCCGCAACTGTACATCCCATGTACGGCAGTTTTCAAATTTTTAGAGAAAAATATTAGAGAAAAAATAACATTGTCAAAAGATAGAGAAAAAAATCCCGAGTTCAATGGTATATAACCCCATATAGCAAACAAAAAAATTACCTCTGAAACTGGTCCGTGAAGTAATAAATATTCCCTGTGGGATGGTGCCAGGCAGACGATGTTTAATGGTTGCACTATGTCGTAAGTGTCAATCTTGCAATCAGATAAGGTGTAAATCAGCATCTGAACCATCACTGTCATCATCTGACAACGTATCACTATCATCACTACACTCATCCAGAGATTTCATCCAATATTTGTTTGGGCTACTGCTAGGAGTGGCATAGAGAAGATTTCGTACCATTACCTGCCCATTTTGTGTGCGTAACTTCAGGCTGAACTCTACTCCTCATAAAAATATATAATCTATGTATAAGCATTAATCTAAAGGTGCTATGAGTTGCTAGCTGATTTATTTCCTGCCATTTCTGATGGCGGAATTTTTAAACAAGGGGAATCATATATTATTATACAGCCGCAGTCAGAGCCATTTGGACTCAAACATTATATATGATACAGCTGCAGTCATTGGGTTAAATTTCCACTCTCACCCCCTCCCAGCTGTGCCACATATTTCACTATACCAGTAGTGCTTATTAATATAGTGCTTAGCCACTGTTGTGATTAGATTTGGTGTTTGGAATAGGAAATTTGGTGTTTGTGAAGCATTCCTCATCGTTATCAGCCATTGGCCCAACGAAGAAAGGTGTGCTACTGTTTCTACTCAACTACACTGCCTCTACCCTATACCAAATGTGAGTATTAAGCTATAAAAAGAACAGTGACAGTGAATCATGTGAATACAGTGTGCATATCTAGTGTAAAAAGAATTGGTGAATTAATGCGTGCAGTAGCTTAGAGGACGGCAGGAAACCACCTAAAGATCCCGCGACACAGCATGGGTACACTGTAGTTTTTTGCATTTTTCTCGAAACTGTGAGGCCCTAGGATCCTGCATTTGGTCGCAAATGAAAGTCAGTGAAATTCTCATAGAATTATAAAAGAAGAACACAACAGTAGCGAGAGGAGTTTTTTGCTAGAGCCCGAATAAAAAAATCTGTTGTCTGTCGGAAATGGGTTTTACTTTTTTAGAACATTAATGAGAACACCCCATACCCTCAGATCAAACTGGGACCTCTGGCATTCGAAAGTTAAAAATTCTCTTTCCAATGATGGTATAACATGTAGAGAGTGATTAAATAAAATATTTGACTTATGATGTTGGGAAGTGAGATGTATGCTCTTGAATGTTTATTCACATGACCTCTAATGTAAGTGTAGTGCGTTTTTTTTGTTTTTGTTTTTTTTTGCTTATTGTATAGAAAAAACATCGTCGAATAGGAATATGTGGGTTTTGTGGCAAAATAAATATGTTTATGTGGTGAAAAGAAGCCAAGAATACATATTTTGGAGCGGCAGCAGGTGGAGGGGGAGGGGAGAAAAGCCTGCAGGCCTCAAGTCCCCAGAAAAACTTATTAACTTATCCACGTGTGAATGGGTTAAGAACAAGTTTAAGTTTTTATCACCAGGTGACAAACATGTAACATTACTGATTGATGAAATCCATATTAAACCTTAATTTGACAAAGAAGGTGGAACCATCGCTGGATCAGCCTTTAACTCTAATGATGCAGCAACAAGTGCTTTTGTGTTCATATTAAACAGTTTATGTTCAAAATATAAAGATGTTCATGTAAGGCCAAATCCTGATGGCAGAAATCCTGTGTACATTTATAAAGAAAGTTCTTATTGGCATAGAGGATATAGGATTCAAAATAATTTGTGTCTTAACAGATAATAATACCATTAATAAGAAAGCCGTGTCATACTTTACTCTGCACTGTCCTATATTGAGCCCTTATTCATGTGGTTAGAATTTTTCCACCCTGATGAATGAATATTGGTTGAACATCATTGATAACTCTAACATTTTTGTATGTGTATTTTTATTTACAGTTTGTTTTCTGCTCAACTAATATTTTTATAGATGTTTCTTTTTTCATATTTGTAGTATTTCATGTATTGAGTAACTCTCCATTTTGTACTTGTAGAAGTGACTTTTTGCACACCTGTATAAGTAATGGTAGTGCAGTATTGATAGCTCATGGTGGTTGAACCATTCATGGAGATTTTCCTGACTCAACCCACAACACGCTCCCTGGGGATGTTACACTAACGGATAAATAACCAGTCCAGGTCACTAACGCCAAGTTTAACCCCCAAAGGTAACGTAAGGTAATGTCAAGTCAGGGACATGCCATGAATGTTTTGGTGTTCATAAGCAGCCCTATTGGTAATATGGTATGTACCATTCTAGGTCTGTATCTCGACTGAAGAGGGCGATAGTTGTACATGGCTTCATTGAATACATCCGCTTCGTCTACCATTGTGGGTTTCTCTGTCTTCACTGAGATCTTATATTTTTCTACTGTTATATGTTGTCTTTTTTGCAAAATGGAAGTAATCTTTTTATATAGTGTTATTTTCAACTATTCTTTTTTTACAATGATGTATTTTTATGTATGTATTTTTAATATTTTTATGTATTGAACTGATCCTAGTTTCCTATTTTTTCTGAAAATTTTTTTTATACCGTATTGATTGGTCTTATATATTTATTGCTGTTGCCTTGTTTTGATAAAGAAAGGTAGTCCTTATTGTAATCAATTGATACACTAATAATTATAAAGATTTAACCATTATTCATTATCATATGAAGTAGCTATTGTTTGAACTATTGATTGCTACATATTATTTCTAACTTATTCTGTTTTCATTATGAATGATGCCATATTTTGGAAATACACAATGCAGTGTACTGTGATATCAATCAGGCTGTGTGATATTAAACCATTAAACTAAAGTTAATTTGTTCTTTTCCTTTACATTAACAAAAATTAAAAATAAGTACAGTAAGTGATAAAAGTATGAATCATGGAGCAATCCAACTTTCCGTATTCTTAAACAGCATGAACAATAGTATTAAAAAATGATGCATAAAGAAAAATCATCCATTACAAAAATATTGGATGACATCACTATACTAAACAATATTCAACAAGTGACAATAGTTTGCTCATAAATGCTGAAACAACTGATGTTCCAGAATTAATATAAAACCTGATTTTATACCAATGTGAATGACACAATTGGTGATGTGCTTATAACATGGATTTCTAATGAAGGAAACTATTGAGTGAAAAAAATAAAACTTTATTTATATACAAAACGGCATGGTACAACTTGGGACATTGTATCAAAAAAAAAAAAAAAAAGTGAAACAATGTACTGCAGCATTAACTAGACAAAATGGCTCTAAACTGTATGTATGTTGTCCCATGGGAGAGTAATAAGTTATCTGAAACAACGTAAATTAAATGATGATTATTTCCAGGAAAATGAACAACTGGAAAACTACAAAAATACTGACGAACACTGGTGGTGTGTGAATCATGTAAAGTTCTATAGCCAACAAACTTAAAAACAAGAAAATTTCACACCCAGGCTGAATGAACTTATACTTCATAAGCAGTATTGTGAATTTGTGTCATCTACAAAAATCATCAATTGATATTTAACCCGTCATGTCCCGAGCTATTCGCACCTCTGACACCCCCCAATCCCGAGTTATTTTCGAAAAAAAAAAAAAAAATTGGCTAAAACCTCCGCTTTTGGTGAGAAACATTGAAAATTCATAGAGAAATCGCTCACCTGAGGTTTAAAATACTCGATCCAGGTACCAGTACCTCCTTACCTGACTGGGTTTTGTAACAGGCTGGCACCAAAGAAAACGAGTTCTATGGGAGGGTAACTATTTCACACCACTAATAAACGGTATTTATTTATTTACTTGGTACGAATTTATATGAAGTACGAGAGTATATTGGTTTTCAAACAGTAATATAGGCATTATAAGCATTGTTTCACTCACTAACTCATCATCATACCTGACCTTCTTTTGCCACATTACCTGATCATTATTTCTGACTGTTTCTTCCTCTAATGCTATGTAAACTTTGTCCTCCACATTGTCATCGATTGGGGAATCACTCTGGCCCTGAATGTCTTTACTGGCCCGGTCACTGGTAACAGTTGAATTGCCGAGACAATGGCGTGAGGGGGGGAAGGGGGAGGTTATGCAGTGTAAGGCATTGTCCTTGCTTGGCATCTTGTAGAGGAATAGAGGAATGTGTCCGTTTATACGTTCGAAAAATCACGCAGCAGTTATTCATTCAATATTTTGGACATTGTCCATGTAACATGACCATTTTGCCAATGTCAGATTTGTTTAGCAGTCAAAACAATCTATTCTGAGCTGAAATGAAGTTATTTTCTTTTTAATTTTATTTTTCCATTCCATAAATACATATATAGGTAGATATATTTGTAAAGTATATAATTCCACTACTTAGGTTAATAAATTATTTTTCTTTCAGATCCCTTGTATGACTCTACAACAAGTTGAAATGAAATGGAGGATGCTAAAAAGAAAATACCATGATTATGAGACCAACAAGGTGACAACAGGCCGGGGAAGGATGCCTGAGCCACGGCACTATGATGAGTTGTCCTCTTTTTTAAAACAAAGGCCGCTTTCCAGATCATCACAATGTGTCCTTGAGGGTGCGAGTACAAGCCTGGGCACTCCGACTATATCAGACGTGGATGATGAGCCTCTTCCACTTGAGGAGCTGGAGGAGCCACAACTCCCAGGCCTTAGCCAAGCTCCTGAAGCAGTCCCAACACCAGAGCCAGCCCAACCACAGCCAGCAGTCGAAAGGGAACAGCATCACCTCCTCCTCCTCCTCCTCCTCAGAGAACAAGGAGGCGAATACAACCAAGATCAGAGAGGAGGGAGCCTTTAAATGTATTAAATGACATAAAAGGACTTGTGGATAGATCTGTACAGATTCAGGAAACATATAGCACCAAAATGGACAAGAGAGCTGAGGAAAAACATAATACTGATATGAAATTAAAAGAAATTGAAATTCAAATAAAATCAGAACAGCTAAGGATTTTTAAAAATAAAAAATAATGCTAGAAAGAAATTAAGTGTGAAGTAGGGGTATTTTTTTTTTTTTTTTTTTAAGTGCTTAACCTTTTTTCTTTTCTTGGAACATCGGTTCCCATCATCAGGTTGTGACCCAGAGTCAGAAAGTGTTAGTTAAACATTCATTTTGTTTAGTAATTTTGTCATGGAAACAAATGATACTGAAAGATATTTATAAGCTGCACCAAGACGTTTAAAAAAGCTCATTTTCCGTTTCATTGCTCAGAATAAAGAAATTAGCAGTACTACATACGTATTAATATGTATTATGTTTTTTTTTTTTTCAGGAATGAAATACTTTACATAGGAATTTACAAATAATTCAAAGGTCAATACTTATAGGCTTATTTTAGGGTCATGAGGTTGAATTGATGGGAGGTTCTATGTAATAGACATTAAATGTTGGGAAGCACTGTGTTATATAGAGCCCTTATTCTTGTAGTTGCAGATTTTTCCACCTGGTGAATGAGTATTGATTGAACATCAGTGATAACTGTAACATGTTTGTATGTGTATCCTTATTTACAGATCTTTTTTTTTCTGTACACTAATATTTTTATAGATGTTATTTTTTCATATTTGTAGTATTTCATATGTAGAGTAAGTCTCTATTTTTGTAACTTGTAAAAGTAACTGTTTTCACATGTATAAGTAATGGTAGTGCAATATTGATAGCTCTTGGTGGTTGAAGGATCACACTTTCATGAACGTCACTAAGGATAGAGAAACCCACAATGTTAGACGAAGTGGATGTATTCCATTTTTGGCGACAACTGTCTCCCTCTTCAGTGGAGAAACAGACCTAAAATAGTACATGCCATTACTATGAAGCTGCTTATAAACACCAATCCATTCATGGCATTTCCTGACCCAACCCGACCTGACCTCACCTGACGCTTCCTGGGGGTTACACTATGGGGTAAAGGCCTGGCCAGGTTTCTACCCCTAATGTAACCCCCAAAGTTAATGTCAGGTGAGATCAGGTCGGGTTGAGTCTGGGAAATGCCATGAATGGATTGGTGTTTATAAACAGCTTCGTAGTAATGGCATGAACCATTCTAGGTCTGTATCTCGACTGAAGAGGGCGACAGTTGTCGCCAAAACTGTTTGGAATACATGCACTTCGTCTACCATTCTGGGTTTCTCTCTTCTTCTTATATTTTTCTACTGTATATGTAGTCTTTTTCAAAATGGAAGTAATCTTTTCATTTTTTTTTTTTTTTTTTTACAATTGAACGTATCCTAGTTTTCTATTGTCTTCATTTTTTTTTTTTTTTTATCACCGCATTGATTGGTCTTATATATTTATTGCTGTGGTCTTGTTTGACAAAGGTATTCCTTATTGTAATCAGTTGATACACTAATATTTATAAAGTTTTAACCTTTATTCATAATCATATGAATCAGCTGTTGTTTGAACTACTGATTGCTATATTATTTCAAGCTTATTCTGTTTTCATTATGAATGATGCCATATTTGGGGGGAAATACTGAATGCTGTGTACAGTGATATCAATCCGGCTGTGATACTAAACCATTAAACTAAAGTTAATATGTGCTTTTCCGTTTCATTAAACAAAAAATAAAAGAAGTACAATAAATGATGAAACTATGAATCATGGAGCAATCCAACTTTCCTTATTCTTAAACAGCATTAACAATAGTATTAAAAAATGATGCATAAAAAATCATTCAAAAAAAAAAAAATGGATTACATGACTATAGTAAACAACATTAAACAAGTGGCAATAGTTGGCTCATAAGTGCTGAAATAGTTGATGTTCCAGCATAGAAACATAACCTGATTTTATACCAATGTGATTGATATAATTGGTGATGTGCTTATAATAGGGATTTCTAATGAAGGAAACTATTGAAAAAAAAATATATATATTTATATACAAAACAGCATGGCGCAACTTGGGTCATTGTATTAAAAAAAAAAAAAAAAAAAGGCTGCATTAACTAGACAAAATGGCTATAAACTGTACATATGCTGTTCCAAGGGAGGGTAATAAGTATCTGAAACAACGTAAACAGAATGATGATTATTTCCAGGAAAATGAACAACTGCAAAACTCCAAAAAATACTGACTAACACTGCTGGTGTATGAATCATGTAAAGTTCTATAGGCAACAAACTTAAAAACAAGAAAATTACACACCCAGGCAGTGTTGTTATTCTGTGTCATCTACAAAATTAATCTATTGATATTTAACAGGTATTGGCAAACAGAATGTTCCTTTCACAGCCAGTACTGTAAACCCACAAACAGGCCAGTAATTTCTTTGGTGATCAATTATGTTGGGCAGACTGTTAACCTATATCAAAGCTTGTGAACCATACTGGAAAATAATACAAATAATATTTTCTTTCACTTCTGGCAAAATATAACAACTAACACAAGGTCCAAATGTCCTATAACTCCCATAAGAACACCACTGAGACTGTCAAGGTCATGAAAGCCATATTACACCGAAAGTTAATGATGCATCCTTTTGATTATACTTATTCAGAAATTACATTTAAAAAGATAAACATGAATTTCAACATTCTTTTAACCTGTTTCACTATAGTGGGACTACTGTAAGTCATTCAGACAACCTAAAATATCCAGACATAAATGTAAAACATAGTCGAAGTAAAAAAGAAATATGTAATTGTTCTCTAACCTAAATACTACATTAAACATATAATTATAAACTCCTTGCAATACGCCGTCGTTTTTCAGCTCCCAGTCGCTGGAGAGCAACATCAGCATCAGCACTGCCCACTCTTACTCGTCGAAATAGAGATATTTCTTCATCTACATCTCTTGCCATAAGTGCCTCGTCTTCAGGGTTTTGAAGAGCGATGTTGTGCAACACACAACATGCCAGTATGGTTTTGGCACATCTTTCAACATCACAGTCAATACTCTTAAGCCGTCGGAATGTTCCTTTAGAAAAAAC
>NC_137041.1:28049123-28192189 GCF_032717465.1 Coenobita brevimanus
CCCTCTGGACACACTCATGAACAGTGGGATTTTACCACACCAGACATCTCAGCAATTTCTCTATTTTTACCTTTATTTTGGTGGAACACAAATACCAAAGAGTTACGCAGCACTCTCTTTGGACCTAGGGTGCAGGCGAGTCCCTGATGATGTCTCTCCATAAACTTCATGGATTAACTCCCAGAGCTGTCTGAAAGCTATCTCTTATCATTTGGAGGTGGCCAAAGAAAACTTGCTTCGTTACAAATGTCAAGGACATCGGATATCCCCCTCTTGCTTTGGGTGCACAGCTCCCTAGAAGACAAAAATACGAAATGAATACGGTATCACCCAAAAAGACACACGAAACTGATTACACAAATAAAATTGCATAATAAAGCAAGGTAGGTACAATATTTTGGTACAACAGAACTCCACTCTATAAGGGACTTCTCATATAGCAGAACCCCCCCAATATCCGATTTCCCCAGTTACAAGTACAGTACTGTACTGTAGTTATGTTTTTCTTTTTATGTCCAGTACTATGCACTACTATGTACTATGTATATTATGCATAGGAATGTATTTACATTGTTGTTGCATCTGTGTTTAGGTTTTGATCACATAAAATTTCCCACAAACCCTCCCATAATTACATTTGAGTATGGGTCTTCAGTTTCCCTCCTTTGAATAGCGGAAATTTTCTAATAGCAGAAAGGGGGTTGGCTGAGTTATTCACTTTTTTGAGGGGACTACTGTCATCATGGAAGATTCCTGTGGCAGGTGTTAACTGTCATATTCAACAAATTGTAGGAGGATAGACACTGGAAGAAGCAGATTTGAATTAAATAATATCTCATTCACACTTTACAAACAACCAAATTGCTGCCATGACCTCCACAACCATGACTTAGCAGGTATACTCAAGGCAAGACAACGTGAATATTGGGGACAAATGAGTACAGTGAATAAAATCTCTTAATGAAACACACACACACACACACACACACACACACACACACACACACATATAGATAGATTACCTTTTTTTACATAAAGTTGCATGCAAACTTCATGGAAAACCCTTCCTTTCAGGGTAAATCACACAAATACCAAACCAGACCTAAATAAAATCATTAAAAAAATATATATGTAATGTCGATTCATCCTGTACTTAAACTCAAATGTTAGCATCACAATAACCCATCAATTTTCAAAACCATAGGGTTCCTACTGTGAATTAATGACCATGGAGTGATGGGTTGCTGAAAGATGTTAACTTGTGACTGATTTGTCACAGAAGTCCTAACGACATCTGATAAATAATAACATTTTGAGATGCTCAGAAAGCTTGCTCCTAAAGCATAGGTACATAATTGCTGGATGATGCATCAAAACATTACTCCTTGGAACACGAACATCATTCCCTAATATATATCATTAAATACAAAAGGGGAAATTCAATCCCATATCTACAGCTAAGGGTCAAGAGAGGGTACAATTGAATATAGAGGTCTGATGAGCTTTGGCATCAGTAATAATCAACATTTTCAACATTACGCTGAATGGCCTTCAATTGGGTGAAAATTACCTTGCAAAAGACCCATAACTTCTTACAATCCTCATTTTCATCTTACCTTTGTACATATCAACGACTGTTGCAACAGGCTTCTGCAAGGAACCAACCAGTTAGTCTCCACCTGGAAATAATACAACCGTCTCATTTTCCTGGTCCTCTTCTGAAGCTTTCCAAGAAATATATCCTCAAGTTTCTCCATTGTTGTTCTGTTCCTCGCTCTCTACTCGCGCCTCTCCTTTCTCTTCCTCGCAACTGAAAAGTACAACAGTTCTTCCAAGGCTCTACAATGCTCGTTTGATCTGGCTGTGCTATTGCTTTTAGCGACATGCAAAGCTCCAACAGGTAGAAACCCAAACCCCTTTGACTTTCCTGGAAAGGTGCTATAAAAACGCCTTTATAGTCTTCTTTGGCCGTGGTCTTATTTCTGGTAATTTCCATCCCTTACTCGTCCTTTTCCTCTACAGCAGGGGTCCGGCAACCTCCGGCCTCGCTGGGCCAGATCCGGCCCGCAGAGTCCAAACTCATGGCCCGTCACCCCGTTTGATATTTATATAACAATCTGGCCCGATACAACAGCCTAGCCAGCTAAATGAGTAAGTCACTGGTTTGCCTGCTTTTCTATATTTTTTTGTATATTGTCACAAACTGTTTTCGAAGCAGTCAATGATTTGCATGTTTTTCAATAAATTTCTTCTTGCATAATCTAGTCACTTGGTTTGCCTGCTTTTCTATAAATTTTTTGTATATTGTCACAAACTGTTTTCTGCAGTCACTGATTTGCATGTATTTCAATAAATTTTAGCATGGTAATCTAGTCACTTTTGCCTGCTTTTCTATATATATATTTTTTTTGTATATTGTCACAAACTGTTTTCGGGAGTCAATGATTTGCATGTTTTTTCAATAAATTTTTTGTACTCTAGTCCACTGGTTTCCCTGCTTTTCTATAAAATTTTTTTGTACACTGTCACTACTGGTTTTCTCTTTGGCACTCCGGCCCATAGGCATACTCCTAGAAAGCTTTCTCTGGCTCTTGCACTGAAAAGGTTGCCGACCCCTCTTACTTCTACAGGTATTGTGTGGCTACATGAGGCTGTGTTTCTTTTAACTGAAGGATATAGAACTAATGAAAGGGGTTTTCACTGCCCCACAAGAAATAAAAGGAGGTGTGGAGAGAAATTGCACAAATTCTGCAGGGCACAGGGATCTGCCACTATAGAGGGAGAAGGACTGTGACAAGAAGTGGAGGTCCTTAGAAAAAACTTGAAATTCACTTATACAGCATGATATACCTAGAATAGATTATGGAGGATCCTGCATATGTATGTTTAAGTTTTTAAAACAATATGATTTGTAAGAGTTCTAGTCATATCTCCAGACATCAGTCAAATAGTGTTCTTTGGTGGCTTGTGAGGTGAGTGATTGGGTGAGAGAGGTTGTGAAGAGGAGCCTTTAGATTCGTGAACAAGATTGATTGACTGATTGTAGTAGAGGGAAACTGGCGGCGCAATCTACTAGGGTCATGAAATGCCCGCCCGGACAACAAAGCCAAAACACGCGGCAAATAAATAGTGCATAATCGAAATAAAGTTAATAACTTTTACTAGGAAATAAATACTGAAAATAATAAACTCAGTTAAAAGAAAAAACAAGTACTTATAAAAGTGGAAGGAGGCCCGCTCCCTGAAGAAAACCAAAAACATCAGTAAAATTACTGCTATGGTCTCCACCAAGCATTGAGGAGAGACAATGTAGTAGGCACCATCCTACCCCTCTATGCCTATGGAGGAATCTCTCTGATACAGGTCCCCCAAACTTGGACACTCGACCAGCAAGAAGTGACGGACAACAGTAAGGAGGGAACAAAGCAATCATCACAGTGCGGTTGAGTCTCCACTCATCAGGAACCCATGTATAAGCCAAGAGTGCCCAATGCGGGGAAGCCTAGGAAGAGCCACCTCCAATCGCCGAGGCATGGAATGGAGAACCTCTTTTTGCTGACACAACCACTCTCTGAAAGACCTCTCTTTCAGCTTTACTTGCTGAGCAACACCATCCCAGCGTCTCTGCCAACACACATGAATTTCTGTCCCGCAAGTAAGGTGTTAGATCAGATGCAGGAAGCGGATATTCTGTTGAGGGCTGTTGAGTAGCTGCAGCCTTGGCCAATGCATCCACCATCTCATTGCCCACCACACCAACATGTGCAGGAACCCAGCAAAAATCCACTCTCTTCCCTCGAAGACGAATAAGGAACAGCCACTCCAAAATAGCTAAAACCAAGGGATGGGAAGAGTTAAAAGAGTCCAGGGCCAAAAGCGCCCCTTGAGAGTCGCTAAAAATAGTAAAATAATTGTTAGGGTGAAAAAACACCAACTTCAAGAGCTAAAATGATGGCTGACAACTCTGCAGTAAAAACTGAGAGCAACCAAAGGGAGAAGACTACCTCCACGGCTAAAATTGGAGAGAAATACCACTCCAAAATCAACACCTGATACGGATTTTAGAGCCATCATCAGGTAGCCTCCCAACAGGCACAGAACCTATGCATGAGTAGAAGCATGTTCTAAAAATAACTCTTAAAAGGGACACTGAGGAGCAACAAAATCCTTTGAGCCAGGAAAAGGCCTGCAGAGAAAGTTTCCCTGGGTAATATCCAAGGCCGCAGCCCTCGGGATCAGTCAGGACCTGGACAAGTGGCTCACTTGCCACGACAAACCAAACTCCTCCATTATATCCTGAACCCCTATAGCCAAACGTACCGAGGGCATACGAGGGTGTCTACTATAACACAAAAGGAACAAGATCTGTTTCCGTCACACACTCACAGGACAAGTGAGTCTGGAAGCAAAAGAACGAATCCTGGAGACACAGCGCCTTAATGCAGCAGACTGACGCAGTAGATCTAAGGAGGCACAGCAGCCTTCCACACCATTAAGCTGAGAACTGGAGGGAGGACCGAAAAAACCCCAGTTGCAAGGGCAAGACCAGCATGATAGAGCAGCATCTAGAGTTTTAGTCTTTGAATCTGTGGCAGAGGAGTATACCTCACAGCCATATGACAGTTTGAGAGGTTACAGAATACCTGAAACAAATGCAAGAAGCATTCTCCAATCAGCACCCCAAGAGGCATGCAGACAGAATCCCCTGAATAGATTGAGAGCCTTCATACATGATGTTTTAAGATTTGCCAAGTGTGAGACCCAAGTCAAATGAGCAATCCAGACTGTCAGGCCCAAGTAAATTTCTTCTGTCTCTGTCACACAACTGAGTCTCCTGCACACAAAGCTGGAGACCAGGGTCCAAGGTGAACCCCTCTCAATCCTACAGAAGTGCATAAGCCACAGTCTTTGAAGGGAAAACCGAAAACCCTTTGGAAGTGGCCCAGGCAGAAATCTTGTCCATAGGCAAGTTGCATATGCTGCTCCAATAACAGACATGCGGGAGCCAGAAAACCACTATACAACAAGCATAAGTCATCCACATAAAGGGATGACAGGATGACCCCAGCAGAGCACAGTGTCCAATAGATACCATTAATGGCCACTGCAAACAGGGAAACACTCTTAAGACACTCCCTGGCATGGGACACTCTTCCTCCTGGCACAGTGAAGCGCTATGAGAATAGGTGAGAACCACACACGGACCCTGGAGTACATGATCAGTCAAGAAGTCTCCAAGCAACACAGGCAGGCGACCCATGTAAACCAAAAGGCATGGAAGTTGTTGGAGGATGCCATGGTGCCAGAACGCAAGGTGTCATAAGCTTTCTCAAGGTCAAAAACATAGGCCACAAGATGTTGCTTGGAGGGCAAAAGCTTCTGCAGATTGACGCCTCAGGAGCCTGATAGTTGTTGTCTGAAGTGCTACCGTATCATTCTGGGAAACCACTCTGCACTGGAGAGAGAAAGCAACCCTTCTCCAGAAACCACATCAAGCCCACAACACTGACCATCTTTTTCAGAACAGCTTGCACACACATGATGTTAGAGTGATAAAGGCGATAGTTGGAGACTTGAGAATAGTCTCTACCAGGCTTGGGAAAGGGGAGGACACACCCAATCTTCCAACTCCTCCCGGAATAGAGCCCTCACTCCAAACCCTGTTAATGATGCTGGAGGCACAGAGGTTGGGAGATAACAGCATCCTCCCTCCATTATTAACGAGCTTAATGTTCTTGTGGACCTGTTGAATAATCCTTCATAAATGTGACACTTGAGGAAACTGCTTCCAGTCCTGGTATGTGAGTTATTTTCTGTAGTTGCTTGTTGTTTCTGCATATTGCTTTTCTACAAGTCACCCAAGTACTATAGCACCTTGAAAGTAATATGTGTGCAGCTTCACTTATGACCCTAAAAAATCTGGGTTATTCCCCAGAGTTAATAATATTCTCATCCCTTCTACGTAATCGCTCCCCTCAAGGTTACGAATTCCTTATATATTCAGGACATTTTATTTTACCAATCTATTCTACTGTCAGAAGACTTACATTAACACACAATCTGAGCCCTGTAGCTGAACGACATAACAGCAACTTTTTTATATATATTATTCAGTAGGCCTACCAATGAGCTGTGAATGGGGAAGGTACTGCGTGGTTCTGTCCCTTTAACCCATTCACTGCATCAGTGTTCGTGTACATGTACAGTTGCGGATGTATCAAACAGAAACACCCCATCCACCAGTGAGGTGGTGTAATGCTCTCCTCGTCTGGTAACACTGACTGGCATTGAACTTCACCAAGTTTTGTTTGGTTGCTAGGACGAACCGAAAGCGTGATCATTGCCGGTTGTAGCAGCAGTTATTGGTGGTATATAAACAATCTGTCCCGCCTGACAATATACTGAAAATACCAACGTTTTGTGAATATAGTAATAAAATAATTTCACACCATATTTTACAGTAAATTATTCACATGAAACACACAGATATCGTAAGTACATACGCACTCTTCGAAAGCAAACATCACGAACCATATAACATTTACTCGACGGCCAGCAATATAAACCATTATAACATAGTTCTGCATTCCCGTGCACCTATCATAATAATCACAAAAATTACCGTGAATCCTTCCTCTCCCTGACCGTGAACCTGAAACCTTAGACCTCTTTTGGTGGCTTGTGCCAGTGGAGGAAGCAGGCAGTGGGGCTCCCGGAAGACAGGAGGAGAAGAAGGAGGGTAAGCAATACTGGTCTGGCTGGTGGGATGGGGGCTTTATAAGATGAGATAGAGGAGAGTGGACTGTGGCAGGAAACTAGAATGGGATGGATAAGTGATACGCTGGTGCCAAATCAGCCATAGTTTAACTTTGATTATGGAATTTGATAGTCAGGCTGTTAAACGTTAAGCAGACTTTGGTGCATTACGCAGTCTACCAGCATGTTTTGTCGTATCGTCTAAAGGACGACCTACTCCCCACGGGGTGGCATATTGTACAAACCATTCATTATTAGTCTGTGGTGACGACTCTGTCATTACATGGTGATAAATGAAACGTTCCTAAAATGTTTGATGTCACACCTGTTGCCATAGCGACTGGGAGATATTCTTGTTGCGTTTACGTAGTAACATCATGGATGACGACTGATATCGAAAGCAAAGCGGTGTGGGGGAGTGGTGGAATTTTCATACTAACTTATAATAGTTAACAGTAGTGATTCGTGCCTATGTTTCTCGTTAATATCTGTATGGCACCGTTGTAAACCTACACGTGATTTATAAGAGGTATGAAGGACGTGTAAACAATCAGATTCACATCCTCAGTATCCAAGCCTCTTACTGTCACCCCTTCCCTCTTCCAAACAACTGCGTGCACCCAAACGGGTACCGACGGGGAGGAGAGATGGCTGTAATGACTGCTCCGCCATGAACCGCAGATTACATGTTTATACATCAACGATAGTGGTTCACCTGTTTTCTTTAGTGGATTGCAATATACATCATTACTTAGCCAGGGCAACAGCTCCATATTCGGACACTGCTGAGATATGTGGCTCAGTAGTTGTTCTACGTGAACCCACAGGGCAACAGGTCCCTCGTATTTATCTTTATCCTGTCTATTTCATACAGTGTGAACGCCACTTGGTTGTTTAGTATAACGAAACACACTGCACATGAAGTGTGTGTTTTCATTTAATAAAAGAGATTTCTGTAACTGATGGCACAACTGATGTAATATGCACGTGCTCAGACTGGATAACTGCAGACCTTACAACATTGTTCCACCATTGTTGGCAGCTCGAGGGTTTGTGAAGGGAATGCTCACGGGCATACGACAAATTGCTCAGTAGTGAATGTAAATATAACTAATAACCACTGGGACAACCTCATAAATCAACTTATGCCAAACACGGCATTTACAGAAAAACAGTAACATATACCTGGGTTAAGTAAATCACTGGTGCCATACAGATATTTAATTAGGAACCATAGAGACCATCATTACTGTCAGATTGTTCACTTATTTACTGGTGATAAAGGGAAAATCTATATAGGCCTCATCACTACTCTGTTTGTGATATCAGTCGTTAACTATCCATGATGCACAGTACATAACAGGCTACAAGAGTAATTCCCAGTCACTGTACGGCTTGACAACATCTGTAACATCTGACAAACTGTAGGGACGTGTAATATACTTGCATTTTCATTAGCCAATTGTGCACCATACTCTATAATAACAGGGGTACTGAGTTTTCATCCCAGTGGAAAGTGTGTCGTGAACTGTTTCAAAACCATGATTTGGTCAATAACAACACTTGGCAAAGTCAACATTATGTTTCATACCATGCTGACTGTAAAATCTCCATATTTTCCATGAAACAATGATAGTTAGCCCCAACCATCACCTTGTAATCTATTCCTCCCACTGTAGCTTGTCAGGTCAAGTTTACCAAAGTCCACCTTCCCCTACCCCATCGCCCCTCTCCTCTAGCCTCCAGTTCGAACTATTGCTCCATCTCAGTCCCCACTCACCTCCCTCCTACTGTCTCCCATGTCCCCCTCCCCCTGCCACCCCCTTTGGCACCACTTCCTGTATGTAGTGAACTTGCTTCGAATTCAGAGGACTACCAATGTCAGGTTCGCGATAGGGAGGATGGGCGTCACGATAGTATTCTGTTCACTGATGGCTGTAGGCAAGCTACTATGACTTATATGATGAGTTATTAACTGTTGCATGGTTCATGACTCGAAACTTAACCGCTCATGAAATCCGTGCCATTCATAACAACTGTCATTATGTAGAGTTGTATTGTATGACAATATTTAAAAAAAAAAAAAAAAACTACTATTATCAGTATATTTCCTGACGGAACACTGCACATATATTACCACCAATAACTGTGCACAGCGGCAATGATCGCCGCGTTCGGTTCCTCCTAGCGACCGAACGAAACCTGGTGAAGTTCCTCCTAGCGACCGATCGAAACCTGGTGAAGTTCCTCCTAGCGACCGATCGAAACCTGGTGAAGTTCCTCCTAGCTGGACCCAGATCAGAAACCTGGGTGAAGAAGTTCCTCCTAGCGACCGGGAACGCAAACCTGGTGAAGTTCCTCCTAGCGACAGAACAGAAACCCTGGTGAAGTTCCTCCTAGGCTGACCGAACTTAAAACCTGGTGAAGTTCCTCCTGAGCTGGCCGAACGAAACCTAGACGTGAAGTTCCTCCTAACGACAGTAACTGGAAACCTGGTGAAGTGTCCTCCTAGTGACCGAACGAAACTCTTGGGTGAAGGTTCCATGCATCAGTCAGTGTTACCAGATGCGAAGAGCAGTACACCAACTCGGTGGTGGAAAGGGTGTTTCTGTTTGAGATGTCCGCAACTGTACATCCCATGTACGGCAGTTTTCAAATTTTTAGAGAAAAATATTAGAGAAAAATAACATTTGTCAAAAGATAGAGAAAAAATCCTGAGTTCAATGGTATATATAACCCCATATAGCAAACAAAAAAATTACCTCTCTGAAACTGGTCACAAATGAAGTAATAAATATTCCCTGTGGGATGGAAAGCCAGGCAGACAGATAAGTTTTAAGTTGGCATTGTCAAAATTATGTCGTAAGTGTCAATCTTGCAATCAGATAAGGTGTAAATCAGCATCTGAACCATCACTGTCATCATCTGACAACGTATCACTATCATCACTACACTCATCCAGAGATTTCATCCAATATTTGTTTGGGCTACTGCTAGGAGTGGCATAGAGAAGATTTCGTACCATTACCTTCGGCATTTTGTATGTAACTGAGCTGAGCTCTACTCCTCATAAAAATGTATAATCTATGTATGGCAGTAATCTAAAGGGTGCTATGAGTTGCTAGCTGATTTATTTCATGCCATTTCTGATGGCGGAATTTTTGAAAGCAGGGAATCATATATTATTATACAGCCGCAGTCAGAGCCATTTGGACTCAAACATTATATATGATACAGCTGCAGTCATTGGGTTAAATTTCCACTCTCACCCCCTCCCAGCTGTGCCACATATTTCACTATACCAGTAGTGCTTGTGTATAGTGCTTGGCCACTGTTGTGATTAGATTTGGTGTTTGGAATAGGAAATTTGGTGTTTGTGAAGCATTCCTCATCGTTATCAGCCATTGGCCCAACGAAGATTGTGCTACTGTTTCTACTCAACTACACTGCCTCTACCCTATACCAAATGTGAGTATTAAGCTATAAAAAAACAGTGACAGTGAATCATGTGAATACAGTGTGCATATCTAGTGTAAAAAGAATTGGTGAATTACGTGCAGTAGCTTAGAGGACGGCAGGAAACCACCCTAAGGTCACGACACAGCATGGGTACACTGTAGTTTTTTGCATTTTTCTCGAAAACTGTGAGGCCTAGGATCACCGTTTTGGTCGCAAATGAAAGTCAGTGAAATTCTCCATAGAATTATAAAAGAAGAACACAACAGTAGCGAGAAAAGTTTTTTGCTAGAGCCCGAATAAAAAAATCTGTTGTCTGTCGGAAATGGGTTTTACTTTTTCGCTTATTAATAGAACACCATACCTCAGATCAAACTGGGACCTCTGGCATTCGAAAGTTAAAAAATTCTCTTTCCAATGATGGTATAACATGTAGAGAGTGATTAGTAAATATTTGACTTATGATGTTGGGAAGTGAGATGTATGCTCTTGAATGTTTATTCACACGGCCCTAATGTAAGTGTAGTGCGTTTTTTTTTGTTTTTGTTTTTTTTTGCTTATTGTATAGAACAAACATCGTCGAATAGGAATATGTGGGTTTTGTGGCAAAATAAATATGTTTAGGTGGTGAAAAGAAGCCAAGAATACATATTTTTGGAGCGGCAGCAGGTGGAGGGGGGAGGGGAGAAAAGCCTGCACCTCAAGTCCCAGAAAACTTATTAACTTATCCACGTGTGAATGGGTTAAGAACAAGTTTAAGTTTTTATCACCAGGTGACAAACATGTAACATTACTGATTGATGAAATCCATATTAAACCTTAATTTGACAAAGAAGGTGGAACCATCGCTGGATCAGCCTTTAACTCTAATGATGCAGCAACAAGTGCTTTTGTGTTCATATTAAACAGTTTATGTTCAAAATATAAAGATGTTCATGTAAGGCCAAATCCTGATGGCAGAAATCCTGTGTACATTTATAAAGAAAGTTCTTATTGGCATAGAGGATATAGGATTCAAAATAATTTGTGTCTTAACAGATAATAATACCATTAATAAGAAAGCCGTGTCATACTTTACTCTGCACTGTCCTATATTGAGCCCTTATTCATGTAGTTGCAAATTTTTCCACCTGATGAATGAATATTGGTTGAACATCATTGATAACTCTAACATTTTTGTATGTGTATTTTTATTTACAGTTTGTTTTCTGTAAACTAATATTTTTATAGATGTTATTTTTTCATATTTGTAGTATTTCATGTATTGAGTAACTCTCCATTTTGTACTTGTAGAAGTGACTTTTTACACCTGTATAAGTAATGGTAGTGCAGTATTGATAGCTCATGGTGGTTGAACCATTCATGGAATTTTCCTGACTCAACCCACCTGACGCTCCCTTGGGGGGTTACACTAAGGGATAAAGAACCTGGCCAGGTCTCTACCGCCTAGTGTAACCCCCAAAGGTAACGTCAGGTGAGGTCAGGTCAGGGAAATGCCATGAATGTTTTGGTGTTCATAAGCAGCTTCTTGGTAATGGTATGTACCATTCTAGGTCTGTATCTCGACTGAAGAGGGCGATAGTTGTCGCCAAAACTGTTTGGAATACATCCACTTCGTCTACCATTGTGGGTTTCTCTGTCTTCACTGAGATCTTATATTTTTCTACTGTATATGTTGTCTTTTTTGCAAAATGGAAGTAATCTTTTTATATAGTGTTATTTTCAACTATTCTTTTTTTACAATGATGTATTTTTATGTATGTATTTTTAATATTTTTATGTATTGAACGATCCTAGTTTCCTATTTTTTTCATAATTTTTTTTTATACCGTATTGATTGGTCTTATATATTTATTGCTGTTGCCTTGTTTGATAAAGAAAGGTAGTCCTTATTGTAATCAATTGATACACTAATAATTATAAAGATTTAACCATTATTCATTATCATATGAAGTAGCTATTGTTTGAACTATTGATTGCTATATTATTTCTAGCTTATTCTGTTTTCATTATGAATGATGCCATATTTTGGGGGAAATACACAATGCAGTGTACTGTGATATCAATCAGGCTGTGTGATATTAAACCATTAAACTAAAGTTAATTTGTTCTTTTCCTTTACATTAACAAAAATTAAAAATAAGTACAGTAAGTGATAAAAGTATGAATCATGGAGCAATCCAACTTTCCGTATTCTTAAACAGCATGAACAATAGTATTAAAAAATGATGCATAAAGAAAAATCATCCATTACAAAAATATTGGATGACATCACTATACTAAACAATATTCAACAAGTGACAATAGTTTGCTCATAAATGCTGAAACAACTGATGTTCCAGAATTAATATAAAACCTGATTTTATACCAATGTGAATGACACAATTGGTGATGTGCTTATAACATGGATTTCTAATGAAGGAAACTATTGAGTGAAAAAAATAAAACTTTATTTATATACAAAACGGCATGGTACAACTTGGGACATTGTATCAAAAAAAAAAAAAAAGTGAAACAATGTACTGCAGCATTAACTAGACAAAATGGCTCTAAACTGTATGTATGTTGTCCCATGGGAGAGTAATAAGTTATCTGAAACAACGTAAATTAAATGATGATTATTTCCAGGAAAATGAACAACTGGAAAACTACAAAAATACTGACGAACACTGGTGGTGTGTGAATCATGTAAAGTTCTATAGCCAACAAACTTAAAAACAAGAAAATTTCACACCCAGGCTGAATGAACTTATACTTCATAAGCAGTATTGTGAATTTGTGTCATCTACAAAAATCATCAATTGATATTTAACCCGTCATGTCCCGAGCTATTCGCACCTCTGACACCCCCAATCCCGAGTTATTTTCGAAAAAAAAAAAAAAATTGGCTAAAACCTCCGCTTTTGGTGAGAAACATTGAAAATTCATAGAGAAATCGCTCACCTGAGGTTTAAAATACTCGATCCAGGTACCAGTACCTCCTTACCTGACTGGGTTTTGTAACAGGCTGGCACCAAAGAAAACGAGTTCTATGGGAGGGTAACTATTTCACACCACTAATAAACGGTATTTATTTATTTACTTGGTACGAATTTATATGAAGTACGAGAGTATATTGGTTTTCAAACAGTAATATAGGCATTATAAGCATTGTTTCACTCACTAACTCATCATCATACCTGACCTTCTTTTGCCACATTACCTGATCATTATTTCTGACTGTTTCTTCCTCTAATGCTATGTAAACTTTGTCCTCCACATTGTCATCGATTGGGGAATCACTCTGGCCCTGAATGTCTTTACTGGCCCGGTCACTGGTAACAGTTGAATTGCCGAGACAATGGCGTGAGGGGGGGAAGGGGGAGGTTATGCAGTGTAAGGCATTGTCCTTGCTTGGCATCTTGTAGAGGAATAGAGGAATGTGTCCCGTTTATACGTTCGAAAAATCACGCGCAAAGTTATTCATTCAATATTTTGGACATTGTCCATGTAACATGACCATTTTGCCAATGTCAGATTTGTTTAGCAGTCAAAACAATCTATTCTGAGCTGAAATGAAGTTATTTTCTTTTTAATTTTATTTTTCCATTCCATAAATACATATATAGGTAGATATATTTGTAAAGTATATAATTCCACTACTTAGGTTAATAAATTATTTTTCTTTCAGATCCCTTGTATGACTCTACAACAAGTTGAAATGAAATGGAGGATGATAAAAAGAAAATACCACGAGTATGAGAGCAACAAGGTCACAACAGGCCGGGGAAGGATGCCTGAGCCACGGCACTATGATGAGTTGCCCTCTTTTTTTAAAACAAAGGCCACTCTCCAGACCATCAGAGTGTGTCCTTGGGGGTGCGAGTACAAGCCGAGGCACTCCAAGTATATCAGACGTGGATGATGAGCCTCCTCCACTTGAGGAGCTGGAGAAGCCACAACTCCCAGGCCCTAGCCAAGCTCCTGAAGCAGTCCCAACACCAGAGCCAGCCCAACTACAGCCAGCAGTCGAAAGGGAACAGCATCCACCTCCTCCTCGTCCTCCTCCTCCCCAGAGAACAAGGAGGCGAGTACAACAAGATCAGAGAGGAGGGAGCTTTTAAATGTATTAAATGACAATGAAGGACTTGTCGAAGGATCTGTCCAGAATCAGGAAACATATAGCACCAAAATGAACAAGAGAGGTGAGGAAAAACATAATATTGATATGAAATTAAGAGAAATTGAAATTCAGATAAAATCAGAACAGCAAAGGATTTTTAAAAAGTAAATAATAATGCTAGAAAATAAGTGTGAATTGGGGGTATTAAATTCAGCATTTATTTTTTAATGCTTAACCTTTTTTCTTTTCTTAGAAGATCAGTTCCCATTCTCAGGTTGCGACCCAAAAGCAAAAAATGTTAGCTTAACATTCAGTTTGAATAGTAACTCTGTCATGCAATGAAATAATACTAAAAGAAATTTAGAATCTGCACCAAGACGTTTAAAAAAGCTCATTTTCCTTTTCATTGCCCAGAATAAAGAAATTTGTATTACTACATACGTATTAATATGTATTATGTTTTTTTTTTTTTTTTCAGGAATGAAATAGTTTGAATAGAAATTTACAAATATTTCAAAGGTGAATACTCATTGGCTTATTTTAGGGTTGCGAGGCTGAATTGATGGGAAATTTAGGGTAATAGACATTAAAGGTTGGGAAGCACTGTCCTATATTGAGCCCTTATTCTTGTAGTTGCAAATTTTTCCACCTGATGAATGAATATTGGTTGAACATCATTGATAACTCTAACATTTTTGTATGTGTATTTTTATTTACAGTTTTTTTTTTCTGTAAACTAATATTTTTATAGATGTTATTTTTTCATATTTGTAGTATTTCATGTATTGAGTAAGTCTCTATTTTTTACTTGTAGAAGTAACGTTTTTCACCTAGTAATGGTAGTGCAGTATTGATAGCTCATGGTGGTTGAACCATTCATGGCATTTTCCTGACCCAACCCACCTGACGCTCCCTTGGGGGGTTACACTAAGGGGTAAAGAACCTGGCCAGGTCTCTACCGCCTAGTGTAACCCCCAAAGGTAACGTCAGGTGAGGTCAGGTCAGGGAAATGCCATGAATGTTTTGGTGTTCATAAGCAGCTTCGTAGTAATGGTATGTACCATTCTAGGTCTGTATCTCGACTGAAGAGGGCGATAGTTGTCGCCAAAACTGTTTGGAATACATCCACTTCGTCTACCATTGTGGGTTTCTCTGTCTTCACTGAGATCTTATATTTTTCTACTGTATATGTTATCTTTTTTTCAAAATGTAAGTAATCTTTTCATATAGTGTTATTTTCAACTATTCTTTTTTTACAATGATGTATTTTTATGTATGTATTTTTAATATTGTTATGTATTGAACGATCTTAGTTTCCTATTTTTTTTCATTTTTTTTTTTTTATACCGCATTGATTGGTCTTATATATTTATTGCTGTTGCCTTGTTTGATAAAGAAAGGTAGTCCTTATTGTAATCAATTGATACACTAATAATTATAAAGATTTAACCATTATTCATTATCATATGAAGTAGCTATTGTTTGAACTATTGATTGCTATATTATTTCTAGCTTATTCTGTTTTCATTATGAATGATGCCATATTTTGGGGGAAATACACAATGCAGTGTACTGTGATATCAATCAGGCTGTGTGATATTAAACCATTAAACTAAAGTTAATTTGTTCTTTTCCTTTTCATTAACAAAAATTAAAAATAAGTACAGTAAGTGATAAAAGTATGAATCATGGAGCAATCCAACTTTCCGTATTCTTAAACAGCATGAACAATAGTATTTAAAAATGATGCATAAAGAAAAATCATCCATTACAAAAATATTGGATGACATCACTATACTAAACAATATTCAACAAGTGGCAATAGTTTGCTCATAAATGCTGAAACAACTGATGTTCCAGAATTAATATAAAACCTGATTTTATACCAATGTGAATGATATAATTGGTGATGTGCTTATAACAGGGATTTCTAATGAAGGAAACTATTGAGTGAAAAAAAATAAAACTTTATTTATATACAAAACAGCACGGTACAACTTGGGTCATTGTATTAAAAAAAAAAAAAAAAAAAAAGTGAAACAATGTACGGCAGCATTAACTAGACAAAATGGCTCTAAACTGTACGTATGTTGTCCCATGGGAGAGTAATAAGTTATCTGAAACAACGAAAAGTGAATGATGATTATTTCCAGGAAAATGAACAACTGGAAAACTACAAAAAATACTGACGAACACTGGTGGTGTGTGAATCATGTAAAGTTCTATAGCCAACAAACTTAAAAACAAGAAAATTTCACACCCAGGCTGAATGAACTTATACTTCATAAGCAGTATTGTGAATTTGTGTCATCTACAAAAATTATCAATTGATATTTAACACGTATTGACAAACTGAGAATGTTCATTTCCCAGCCAGTACTGTAAACCCACAAACAGGCCAGTAATTTCTTTGGTGATCAATTATGTTGGGAAGACTGTTAACATATATCAAAGCTTGTGAATCATACTGGAAAATAATACAAATAATATTCTCTTTCACTTCTGGGAAAATATAACAACTAAACACAAGGTCCAAATGTCCTATAACTCCCAGAAGAACACCACTGAGATTGTTACAAGGTAATGAAAGCCATACTAAACTGAAAGTTAATGATGGATCCTTTTGATTAAACTTATTCAGAAATTACATTTAAAAAGGTCAACATGAATTTCAACATTCTTGTAACAGGTTTCACTATAGTGGGACTACACGTAGGTCACTCAGACAACCCTAAATATCCAGACATAAATGTAAAACATAGTAGAAGTAACAAAGAAATATGTAAATGTTCTCTGACCTAAATAATACATTAAACATATCATTATAAACTCCATGCAATACGCCGTCGTTTTTCAGCTCCCAGTCACTGGTTAGCAGCATCAGCACTGCCCACTCTTACTCGTCGAAATAGAGATATTTCTTCATCTACATCTCTTGCCATAAGTGCCTCGTCTTCAGGGTTTTGAAGAGCGATGTTGTGCAACACACAACATGCCAGTATGGTTTTGGCACATCTTTCAACATCACAGTCAATACTCTTAAGCCGTCGGAATGTTCCTTTAGAAAAAACAAAAGCATTCTCTATAACCACCCTAGCCTTAGACAATTTTTTATTAACTGTTAGTGTTGGGTCTGGTTAATACTTGGATGGGTGACCGCCTGGTAACACCAGATGCTGTTGGCATCCCTACATGAGTGGGGTTGGTGGAGGATTAGTGCCCCTCCCTGTAAAACAATTAACTCTAAGCCCTTGGTCACCCCGTTTGGGATACATGGCGTTTGGCAATGAATGAATGAATGAATAGTTCAGCCCTCGAAAGGTCCCCAGTGTTCTTGAAAGGGACCATCAAATACCTATAAATACCAAAGGCAGAGTCTCCAATAATGTGGTACTCTGGCTGTGCGAAATACCTTCTGTTGCTGGTCTACATGTGCCTGTAAAGAAAACATTATTTAAAAACCCTGCTGTCATGGGCTGCACCAGGAAAGCCAGCTTGAATGAGTCATTTATCGGGGGTGCAAACTGCCATCATAACAACCGACTGCCTTCTTTGGCGGTCAGCATAGTCTAGCTGTATGTCACTTGGTGGCTTTATGTATATGTGGCACCCATTAACAGCCCCTATTACACCTGGTATTCCTCCCATGTTCTGAAATTCATCTTCTATTTCGACCATCTCTTCTGGTCTTACTCATGTAATAATTTTGCATCCAGCATCATCTAAAACATCAATAACCCTCTGGACACACTCATGAACAGTGGATTTTGCCACACCAGACATCTCAGCAATTTCTCTATATGTGGCCTGGGTGCCTAAATACCAAAGAGTTACATACAGCGCTCTCTTTGGACCTAGGTGCAGGTGAGTCCCTGATGGTGTCTCACCATAAACTTCATGGATAACCCCAGAGCTGTCTGAAAGCTGTCTCTTGTCATTTGGAGGTGGCCAAAGAAAACTTGCTCGTTACAAATGTCAAGGACATCGGATATCTCCTCTTGCTTTTGGTGCCGCTCCCTAGAAGTCAAAATACGAAATGAATACGGTATCATCCAAAAAGACACACGAAACATTAACAAATAAATTGCATAAGTAAAGCAACGTAGGTACAATATTTTGGTACAACAGAACTCCATCTATAAGGGACTTCCTATAGCAGAACCCCCCAATATCTGATTTTTTTTTTCCCCGTTACAAGTACAGTACTGTACTGTAGTTAGTTTTTCTTTTTATGTCCAGTACTATGCACTGCTATGTATTTATTTATGTATATTATGCATAGGAATGCTTTTACATTGTTATTGCATCTGTGTTTAGGCTTTGATCACAAAATTTCCCACAAACCCTCCCATACTTACATTTGAGTATGGGTCTTCAGTTTCCCTCCTAATAGCGGAAATTTTCTTATTGCAGAAAGGGGGTTGGCTGAGTTATTCCTTTTTTGAGGGGGACTACTGTATCATGGAATTCCTGTGGCAGGTTTTAACTGTCATCTTCAACAAATTTTAGGGGGGGGGGATGATCTAAGGAATAGACACTGGAAGAAGCGATTTGAATTAAATAATATCTCATTCACTTACAAACAGCCAAATTGCTATGATCTCCAACCATGACTTAGCAGGTATACTCAAGGCAGGCAACGTAAATATTGGGGACAAATGAGTACAGTGAATAAAATCTCTTAATGAAACACACACACACACACACACACAAACACACACACACACACACACACACACACACACACACACACATAGATAGATTACCTTTACACAAAGTTGCATGCAAACTTCATGGAAAACCCTTCCTTTCAGGGTAAATCACACAAATACCAAACCAGACCTAAATAAAATCATTAAAAAAAAATATATATGTAATGCTTGATTCATCTTGTACTTAAACTCAATGTTAGCATCAGAATAACCCACCAATTTTCAAAACCATAGGTTCCCACTGTGAATTAATGACCATGGAGTGATGGGTTGCTGAAAGATGTTAACTTGTGACTGACTTGTCACAGAATTCTAATGACATCTGATAAATAATAACATTTTAAGATGCTCAACCTTGCTCCTAAAGACAGGTACGTAATTGCTGGATGATGCATCAAAACATTACTCCTTGGAACACGAACATCATTCCCTAATATATATCCGGTAAATACAAAAAGGGAAATTCAATCCCATATCTACAGCTAAGGGTCAAAGATGTACGTTTTCATAGAGGTCTGATGAGCTTTGGCTTCAGTAATAATCAACATTTTTGACATTACGTTAAATGGCCTTCAATTGGTAAAAATTACCTTGCAAAAGACCCATCTTCTTACAATCCTCATTTTCATCTTACCTTGTACATATCGCGACTGTTGCACAGGCTTCTGCAAGGGCCAACCAGTTAGTCTCCACTGGAAATAATACAACTGTCTCATTTTCCTGGTCCTTTTCTGAAACTTCAAGAAATATATCCTCAAGTTTCTCCATTGTTGTTCTGTTCCGTTCTACTCGCGCCTCCTTTCTCTTCTCGCAACTGAAAAGTACAACAGTTCTTCCAAGGCTCTCAATGCTCGTTTGTCTGGCTGTGCTATTGCTTAGCGTTCTGTAAACTCCAACAGCGGAAACCCAAACCCCTTTGACTTTCCGAGGTGCTATAAAAAATGCCTATAGTCTTCTTGGTCGTGTTCTTATTTCTGGTAATTTCCATCCTTTACTGTCCTTTCCTCTACAGCAGGGGTCGGCAACCTCCGGCCCGTGAGCCAGATCCGGCCCGCAGAGTCCAAACTCATGGCCCGTCACCCTGCTTGATATTTATATAACAATCTGGCACGCAACAGCCTAGCCAACTAAATGAGTAAGTCACTGGTTTGCCTGCTTTTCTATATATTATTTTTGTATATTGTCACAAACGGTTTTCGGCAGTCAATGATTTGCATGTTTTTCAATAAATTTCTTGTAATCTAGTCACTGGTTTGCATGCTTTTCTATAATTTTTTTGTATATTTTCACAAACTGTTTTCTGCAGTCACTGATTTGCATGTATTTCAATAAATTTCTTGTAATCTAGTCACTGGTTTGCCTGCTTTTCTATATATATATATATTTTTTTTGTATATTGTCACAAACTGTTTCAGTAGTCAATGATTTGCATGTTTTTCAATAAATTTCTTGTAATCTAGTCACTGGTTTACCTGCTTTTCTATAAAATTTTTGTACACTGTCACTTCTGGTTTCTCTTTGGCACTCCGGCCCACAGGCTACTCCTAGAAGCTTTCTCTGGCTCTCGCACTGAAAAGGTTGCCGACCCCTGCTCTACAGGTATTGTGTGGCTACATGAGGCTGTGTTTCTTTTGACTGAAGGATATAGAACTAATGAAAGGGGATTTCACTGCCCCACAAGAACAAAGGAGGTATGGAGAGAAATTGCACAAATTCTGCAGGCACAGGGATACCACTATAGAGGAGAGGACTGTGACAAGAAGTGGAGGTCCTTGAAAAAACTTGAAATTCAGTTATACAGCATGATATACCTAGAATAGATTATGGAGGATCCTGCATATGTATGTTTTGGTTTTAAACAATATGATTTGTAAGAGTTCTAGTCATATCTCCAGACATCAGTCAAATAGTGTTCTTTGGTGGCTTGTGAGGTGAGGATTGGGTGAGAAGGTTGTGAAAGGCCTTTAGATCGTGAACAAGATTGATTGACTGATTGTAGTAGAAACTGGCGGCGCAACTACTAGGGTCATATGCCGCCGGACAGCAAACCAAAACACGCGGCAAATAAATAGTGCAAAATCGAAATAAAGTTAATAACTTTTACTAGAAATAAATACTGCAAATAATAAAAGAATAGTTAAAAGAAAAAACAAGTACTTATAAAAGTGGAAGGAGGCCCGCCTCCTGAAGAAAACCAAAAACATCAGTAAAAACGCTATGGACTCCACCAAGCATCGAGGAGAGAGTACGCACCATCTACCCCTCTATGCCTATGGAGGAATCTCTGATGCAGGTCCCCCAAACTTGGACACTTGACCAGCAAGTGACGGACAGTAAGGGGAACAAAGGAATCATCACAGTACGATTGAGTCTCACCACTCATCAGGAACCCATGTGTAAGCCAAGAGTGCCCAATGCAAAGCCTAGGAAGAGCCACCTCCAATTGCCGAGGCATGGAATGGAGAACCCTTGACAACCACTCTCTGAAAGACCTCTTTCAGCTTACTGTGAGCAACACCATCCCAGCGCCTCTGCCAACATACATGAATTCTGTCCCGCAAGTAAGGTATTAGATCAGATGCAGGAAGCGGATATTCTGTTGGGGGCTGTTGAGTAGCTGCAGCCTTGGCCAATGCATCCGCTGTCTCATTGCCCACCACACCAACATGTGCAGGAACCCAGCAAAAATCCACTCTCTTCCCCCGAAGACGAATGAGGAACAGCCACTCCAAAATAGCTAAAACCAAGGGATGGGAAGAGTTAAAAGAGTCCAGGGCCAAAAGCGCCCCTTGAGAGTCGCTAAAAATAGTAAAATAATTGTTAGGGTGAAAAACACCAACTTCAAGGCTAAAATGATGGCTGACAACTCTGCAGTAAAAACTGAGGCAACCAAAGGAAGACTACCTCCACGGCTAAAATTGGGAAATACCACTCCAAAACCAACACCTGATGCGGATTTAGAGCCATCAGTATACACAGGCACAGAACCACCATGAGTAGAAGCATGTTCTAAAAATAACCTTAAAAGACACTGAGGAGCAACAAAATCCTTTGAGCCAGCAAAAGGCCTGCAGAAAGTTTCCCTGGGTAATATCCAAGGCGCAGCCCTCGGGATCTGAACAGGACTGACAAGTACTGCCGACAAACCAAACTCTTCCATTATATCCTGAACCCTATAGCCAAACGGACGAGGCATACGAGGGTGTCTACTATAACACAAAAGACAAGACTGTTTCGTCACACACTCACAGACAAGTGAGTCTGGAAGGCGACGAATCCGGAGCCAGCACCTTAATGCAGCAGACTGACACAGTAGATCTAAGGGAGGCACATCAGCTTCCACCATTAAGCTGGGTATTGGAGAGGACCGAAAAACCCCAGTTGCAAGGCGAAGACCAGCATGATAGACTGCATCTAGAGTTTTTAGTCTTGATTCTGTGGCAGAGGAGTATACCTCACAGCCATATGACAGCTTAGAGGTTACAAATACCTGAAACAAACGCAAGAACATCCTCCAATCAGCACCCCAAGAGGTATGGGACAGAACCCTCAATAGACTGAGAGCCTTCATACATGATGTTTTAAGATTTGCCAAGTGTGAGACCCAAGTCAAACGACAATCAGACGTCAGGCCCAAGAATTTCGTCTCTGTCACACAACTGAGTCTCCTGCCACAAAGCTGGAGACCAGGGTCCAGGTGAACTCCTCTCATCCTACAGAAGTGCATAGCCACAGTCTTTGAAGGGGAAAACCGAAAACCTTTGGAAGTGGCCCAGGCAGAAATCTTGTCCAAGGCAAGTTGCATATGCTGCTCAATAGCAGACATGCGGGAGCCAGAAAACCACATAGCTAAGTCATCCACATAAAGGGATGAGGATACCCCAGCAGGCACAGTGTCAATGATACCATTGATGGCCACTGCAAACAGGGAAACACTTCAGACACTCCCCTGTGGGACACCTTCCTCCTGGCACAGTGGCGCAGAGAGGGTAGAACCCACATGGACCCGAGTACACGATCAGTCAAGAAGTCTCCAAGCAACACAGGCAGGCGACCACATAAACCAAAGGCATGAAGTTGTTGAAGGATGCCATGGTGCCAGGCAGTGTCATAAGCTTTCTCAAGGTCAAAGAACATAGCCACAAGATGTTGCTTGGAGGCAAAAGCTTCACAGATTGACGACTCAGGCCTGATTAGGTTGTCTGAAGTGCACCATAATTTACGGAAACCACTCTGCAATGGAGAGAGAAAGCAACCCTTCTCCAGAAACCACATAAGCCTGACATTGACCATCTTTTCGAACAGCTTGCATACACATGATGTTAAAGTGATAGGGCGATAGTTGGAGACTTGGGAATAGTCTCTACCAGGCTTGGGAAAGGGTAGGACAATACCCAACTTCCAACTCCTCGGAATAGAGCCCTCACTCCAAATCCTGTTAAAAAGGTCCAATAAAAACTGAAGTGAATCAGTCGGTAGATGACGCAGCATAGCGTATGGAATATCGTCAGGCCCAGGAGAAGTGTCACCACACTCTGAAAGGGCAACACGCAGATCACGGAGACTGAAATCTAAATTATACGGCTCTCCGCCACGAGAGCGAAAGTCAAGACCCAGCCTCTCCTGATTCCTACGAAAGCTAGCAAATGGCTGAGAAGGATCCTTTATAGAGACAGCGTAAAACTGATTTGCAAGAGCAGAGGCTACTGCATCTGGTGCAGACACAAGTTCTTCGTGAAGGCGCAACACCAGAGGGGAGGGGTGGGTAGAACCTACCAAAAATCTTGCGCACCTTTTTCCACACCATAGACATTGAAGTTGAAGATGTAACTGTAGAAACATACGACCTCCACGAGTTACCGTGAGCATTCTTCATGACCCATCTATAGTGAGCACATGCTTTGCAAAACTGTATTTTTAGAAAAACAACATTACGATTGGCAAAATACCGACGGGCAGCTGCTTTGTAAGCTCCCTTTGCTATGGAGCAGTCATCATTCCACCATGGCACAGGTCTCCGGGAAAAAAACACCAGAAGTCCGTGGGATGGAATGAACCCCTGCTGAGAGAATGGTCTTAGTAAAATAACATTCGGCATCATCGATAGTTGAAAATTCACTAACCCTGTTGGCAAATACACATAGTTCCTCAAAGAGAGACCAATCAGCCCTGTCCAGACACCAGCGTGGCAGATGGGCTGCAGGAACAGAGCGAGTAGGCTGGACCACTACAGGATAATGGTCACTACCATGTAGATCATCCAAAACCTCCCAAGAAAAATCAAGGGCACAGTCAGAGGAGATGGTAAGGTCAATGACAGAATAACAGCAGGGAACTCTGTCAAAAGCTTTAGAAATATCAAGAACTACTGCATGAGTCTCTCCAAAGAGATCAATTGATTGATGGATGGTATGAGTCAAGAGATTGAGTATGTAAATGGTGGATCTTTCGTGGCGAAAACCATATTGTCTATCACTAATTAAGTTGTTGGATTCAAGATGTTTAACAGTGTGCTTATTAATTAAAGTTTCAAATACCTTACAATGAGAAGATGTGACAGCTATTGGTCTGTAATCAGAGGGGTCAGACGAACTTCCTTTCTTCGGAATTAGGGTGGATATTGGTTTCTTTCCATGAATTTGGGAATAAAGAAGTATGTATGCACAGTCTGAATAATTTAGCTAGGACAGAGGCAAGTTCAGGGGAACACTTTTTCAAAACAATTGGCGGAATTCCATCTGGGCCTGGAGCTCTGTTGGTAGGTAAATTGTCTAGGATGGATTTTACGTATCTTGTCTGTATTTTAAGTGGGGCAATTTCGGGAGAATCAAGTTCCAGTACTGGGACATTCTGGCTGGTATCGTCTATGGTAGAGTTTCTGGCAAAGGTACTGGCAAACATATCTGCTTTCCCACGCGGGTCATTTGTAATGTTGCCATCTGAAGATTTTAGTGGGGGAATGGAAGATGACTTGTTAAAGTTATTATTGAAAGAATTAAGAGTTGACCAGAATATTCTATTGTCATTAGGGTTGTTAGGTAGTTTTGATGCTTGCTTTTGAAGAAAGTTTGATTTAGATAGATTTAATACAACTTTTGCATGATTTCTAGCAATTTTAAATTGGGAGAGTGATTCAGATGTTTTTTATTTTAAGTAAGAGTTATATGCTAATGACTTTTGGGCTATTGCCCTGGCACAGTTGCCATCAAACCATTTTGGAGAGTTCGAGCTTTTAGTGAACTGTTAACTTGGTATGAATAAATCCATACCAGCTAGTATTACGTCACAAATATGGGACTGGGTAGAACTGGAATCACTACAGTAGAGAAGAAAGACTGCCATGGAATGTCAGCAAGATAATTTCTAAATCCATCCCAGTCTGCCCCATCAAAGTGCCATCGGGTCACCCTGACAGGTTCAGAACGGGGAGGTGTGGGAGGGTTAACTAATGAGGTTTTGATGAGATTGTGGTCAGAGGATCCAAGTGGTGACTGTACCTCTATCCTGTATTGATCTGGATTATTTGTCAAGAATATATCCAAGAGATGGGCATTATGGTCAGGATTATCAGGTATTCTGGTTGGTTGCTTTACCAACTGGGTGAGATTAAACAATTCCGCAAACAGCTCGCACTCTAGACCAGCGTCATCAGTCTGGTCAGAATGCAATAACCATTCAACATTATGTATGTTAAAATAACCCAAAATGGTAATTTCGGTGCCAAGGGCAAGGTTAAGGTTACTCAACTGAGTGGATATGGAATCAAATACACTGGGTTCCGAAGAAGCATTGGGGGAATGATAAATTACACAAATATATTTGGTAATGTTTTGACAATTTAGTTTATATAATGAGTAATCAAAACTGGATGAAGTCAAGTTTAAAATAGTGTCAACTGCATATTGGGATTTGATATAAGAACAGGTGTCGCCCTTGTAACGGAAGTTTGTAAGGAGATGGTAACCGGGAAAACAAAATGGAGATATATCGGTAGAGGGTGAGATTTGTGGTTCTGTGAGGAAAAGGGCCAAAGGGGATATGGACTGAAGGAAAAAATTGAACGAGTTTAAATTTGTGGTAAGGCCGCAGATGTTGGTAAAGAATAAGGCCGCATTGTCACTTCTTCGATAACGAGCATTCCCAGAAATAGCAACAGTCGCTGCTGGCACAGTCGCTTGATGGCGACCGGGAGGACCCTGTGCCGCCAGCCCTACCCTGCCGGTGGTGGCAATCCGAGGTACCACCTCATTTGATAGTATGATTGCAGTGGCCATTACTAAAGACGTGAATAGAAGGTGTGATATGTTATGCGCATGTAGTGTAGTGTAGACAGTTGAAGGTAGAGGTATTATGAGAGCATGCTGGCCTACTCTCTGTGTAAATGAATGCACTGAAAATGTTCAGCAAAGGGAGATGGTCAGGATCAAGTCCTGAGGTCCGGTGAAACGGGAGCTCCAGCTCTCCCTATCACTAGCTTGCCATCAACCTCGGGAGTACTGCCCTGTTCGACTGGTGCTACAGTCTACTCCACATAAAGAAACATTTACAGCCTAAAAACACACAACTCACGCGAACGTAGAAATAACAAATGTTTGCATAAACGAACTCAGTTTGAAATATACTGACAGATAGCCTACATTTTAGACAGATAACTAGAGGCCAGGTTTTGTAAGTATCGTCGGCTGTCAGGTTGTAATTGCTGTATACTATATCCATCCGCTAGGTGTTTCAATGTGAAAGAAACTTAGACATCTTCGTGCTGAGAATACCTTTCATAACAGAAGTGTCGAACTGAATGTAAAGCAGGAAACGAACTGGGAAGAAATGGACACCGAAGACTTCATAACAAAGCTAATGTTTGATTTGGAACACTGGATGATACTGAGAAATAGATAGATGATCTTCCAGTTATAATATATCTTGCTGGTTGCTGTTGTTAAGCCGTTTTAGAGAAGCTGAAATGTAATTTCTGTCAGGACATAATTATGGTGAAAGTTTTGATAATCACAGTTACATCCAGAACAGTAACAGAGGTTCATTGTTAAATCATGATGATGTTAACATAATGTGTAATTATGCTGTTGTCAACAAACTTACTCAATATCCAGAATTCTTAAACTCCTTGAACCAGCATAATCCAGCTACCCACTTTTCTGTAAGTACCCTGATTGATAATGATTTTGTTTTTCCTAATTATTGTTGTGATGCTGGCCATTGCACTGAAAAAAAAATAAATAAATAAATAAAAATGCTACTGTTGGCTTCCTCAAATACCTTTCCAAATAATTATTGCACTAAAGAAAATAATGAAATAAATCAAAGTAAGAAATTCGGGGAAAAGGGAAACTCCAGACGTTAGCATAACAATTAATAATAACTGGAAAAATAGTGAAATGGTGAAAGGGGGTTGGAGAACGATGGAAAGAATTTATTATAATGTAATTTGAATCCCGGATAAATGACTATGGTGTCGTGATGATTGGTTGCTGAATACACTATTAATAATGTATGATTTGACATACTGGTTATTATATCCTTTGTTTGTACACTGAAGACTACATATATAAAAGAACAATGTTGCATGATTTACTTAAGTAATTATGAACAGTGTGTATGGAGTAATGAATAGAAGTGGGAAGTTAAAGGCAGGAGGAAGTGTGGCTGAGGCTAGGTGAGTGGAAGACTGAACGAGCGGCACTGCCGGTGACTTCACGCCGGGTTCGAGAGGCCTTCTCTGTAGGTGGCGCTGGCTACACACACGTACAGGATTCTAACGACAGGGAGAGGCAGTGGCTGGTGAAGCAACCGGTTAAGCTAGCGAGCCAAGGCTGCGACCATCTGCGCTTGTCCGAACACTGTTTCACAGTCACCACAAAAGTTACCTAGCTTCTCGACCCCCATTCTACCCAGTGCCTCCACCTAATGTCCTGGACACATGAACTGAGGAGATGAAGGATTGGGGAGCAGGGATGGATCCAGGGTGGGGGGATGGGGGGATGTATTTCCCCCCACCGGCCATGCATCATTGAATAAAGAGGCAATTTCAATATTGAAATATCAGTATGTCGCGTCAAGTTTTTGGTTGAATCAGCGAATCAGAGCCCCCCACCGAAAATTCCTGGATCCACCCCTGTTGGGGAATATTTTGATTTTTTAAAACTGGATGTTCTCGGTGGCCCAGGATCTGATAGTGCGAAATGAGCGACACACACACACACACACACACACACACACACACACACACACACACACACACACACACGTATGTAGAAAGCGCGGGTCAAAGCGTGCCCGAATGGGAGGGGTTTATTCAATGAATCATAAATACTCGGTAATGTCAAGAGGTAACTTTCACTCTACACAAAAGCAACACACAAGATTAGAGGGCGCAATATGTATGGATTACTCTGTACATTCCAACACTTCCCTATAATTCATCCCCTATCGCACTGTTGTGTATTTTTCAGAATTTAAACTGCTGCTGAAAATTTTTCTAAATCTAAACTGCTGCTGTAACGCTGTGCTAAAATGACTATTGCAGAGTTTAACAGATTCATTTTCCATGCTATTAAAACTTGAATAACATAGGTGTACGACCCTATTGTGTGTGTGTGTATGTGTGTGTGTGTGTGTGTGTGTGTGAGAGAGAGAGAGAGAGAGAGAGAGAGAGAGAGAGAGATTATTTGCAGTTTTTTTTAGAAGAGCAAGTTACCAGTTAATGGGAGACACATACGGTTGACAGCGGATATTGTAGGTAGAGAGGTAATAGAGAGTCAGATAGTTAGATAGATAGATAAAACATTGATTATAAGTGTCGAATCCGTAACATGTGAAGGCGTGTGATACATAGAGAACGGGTGGACTTGCAGGGAACTGTCTAAGCTGTGTCCAGAGTTAGACAGCAATAAAAAAAATAGTGCTGCAAGAGCAATATATACTAACAATCATCAGACAACTTCTATAAAAGTGTTGTTAAATCAAATCCTTTCGTTCTCGGCTTTACCGAGAACCTCTCTACTAAATTTGATCGAAATCAGATAAAATCGTTAAGCTGACCTCGACATGTGACCTAAACATTCGACCTATTGTTCCAAAACTAAGTAGGTCAAACCATGGGTGACCCTTTCCAACATCAAATTTGGTTGACATCAAATCTTTCAGATTGCTTTCTTCATGTTTTACACACACGGGTCCTTGACCTTTGATTTTTTTGTTTTAAAAAAACAATAGCTGAAGCCCTTTGGTTTAAGGATTTGAATTTCCTAAAAAGGAGACTTTCCTGATCTACCAGATGACCCGCCGTCATGTCGTACAAATACTCCCGCTAATAGCAATACACCAATTCTGTATGAGACAGGGCCTGTATTCATTATGGATGGTGGGTGTTAGCGCCGATGTGGTGACATGTGGAGATGTAGGAGGACTATTGGGCCTTGGGATAGGTCACAGCCCCCGAGAAATAGACCCTGAAGCCTTTGCCCAGAGTCGGACACGTAAAAAAAAAAAAATAAAAAAATAAAACATGTCTGATGATATCAGAACAATGCAGTACAGTACGTTACAACTCGTTCCCGTACTTCTCAACGGCCCGGTCATTTTCTTAGATCTGTCAGTGACAGTACGATATCGAGAGGCATGTCAGCCTCTAAAAATTCACTTCATGTCTCCTCGTCTTGTGTTTCAGAATAAAACAATTCCACGGCGTGTACTTCACACTAAGGAGATCGGTCATAGTCTTCCCTGACACATCATATCAATGAAAATCATCTGCTGGCAGCGAGACATACCAAGCCTCTCCCGTCTAAAAATTAGTAACAGTGAGAGCAATATGAGAAGTTAAAATAGTGAAATGTTAGGCGAAACTTTATTACCGAGCGTATCTGTTGTACTGTACTAATGATCACTTCTGACTCCTCAGCCTTCTCATTAGTAGTCATGAGCTAACGTTGCATCATCCTACACCTTCGTTAACTCTGAGCTCATTATTGTTTTAGTCTGAAATGGAATAACGCACTAAGCCTGGGGACGTTTTAATATTATTATTATTATTATTATTATTATTATTATTATTATTATTATTTTTGCTATATAATGTCATTCGTTGATGATTGAGGCTGGTCACTCGTCTTAAATGTCAGGACCAATTTGCTTAGCCCCGGGCTCCTACGCTGCTTATGGGGCAACATAGAATGGGATGATTATTTATTTATTTTTTTAATACAAGGAAGAAAGAACCGAAGGCCAGGAGCCAGCAAACCGTTCCTTTCAAGAAAAAAGAAATACAACAGAGGGCCAAATTCATGGTTCGTTCACTTCGAGATGCCTGGACACACAGCGTTTGAAAGACTGGAGATCATAGGAAGTAGGAAGTACAGAGAGACAGAGAGTTCCAGAGTTGACATGTTGCTTAAATGAAGGACCGGAAGTAACGGTTAACTCTTGCAATAGAGAGTTGGACAGAAAAGGGATGAGAGTTTGTTGCTAGACGGGAACTACGCACCCGTCGTAGAGGTGAAGGGATGCAAGCAGACAGTTCAGAGAAGCAGGGACCATTGAAATAGCGATAGAAAAGAGATAAGATGCAACAGTGCAGTGAAGACACAGAGGTTGAAGGAAGCCAGTAAAAGGAGGACAGTTAATGAAACTAAAAGCATTTGCCACCACATTGTTAAGAAGAGCTGTATGTGGGGAACCTTCCCACACATGAGAGTTGTACTCTACACAGGGGCGAATATAACCCGTGTATAAAGTCAACAACTGTGAACGCGTTAAGAAGGTACAGAGTCGTCTTAGCACACCTAATCTCTTGGACACATATATTTTACAATAAATGTAATATGATCTTTCCACGATAAACCCCGACAGAATGGAACCCCAAGTATGTTTAAGGATGATGCAGGAATGAGCTGGATATTATTAAACATTAATGTGTACTCCTGTGGAAGATATTTTCGGGTTGATAGGTGTAAGAACTGAGTCTTTGATGCATTAAAAACAACAAGATTGTTTTCACCCCAGTCACAGATATAAGCCATGTCAGACATTAGGTGTGCCATATCCTCAGCACTTGTTTGTTGAAATAACTGCTGAAATGGACGCTGCAGGAACCGAATGCAAAAGTGAAGAGTAGAATCATCAGCGTATAAGTGGACAAGGTTAGAAGTACAGCTTAGAAGGTCAGTGATGAATAAAAAGAAGAGAGCTGGTGATAGGACAGAGCCATGAGGAGAAGAATGGTGGCCATCTACAACAGCAGCTATAGAACGACCAGTAAGGAAATGAAGGCACAGATAGAAGGATGGAAACCGTTAGAGGGCAGTTTGGAAAATAAAGAATTATGCCAGACTCGATCGGAAGCCTTGGAGATGTCAAGTGCAATGGCAAAGCTTTCGCCAAAGTCCAGAAAGGAGGATGACCCGGAGTCTGAAAGGTAGGTGAGAAGATCGCCAGTGGAACGTCCCTGACGGAACCCATACAGACGATGAGAAAGAAGGTTGTGGTAGGAAAGATGCTTTTAATTTTTTCTGTCAGGAATAGACTCGAAAGCTTTTGAGATACAGGATGTTAAAGCATTGGTCGATAGTTAGAGGGTTGGGAATGGTCATCCTTCTTTGGGACAGGCTGAATGACACAAACCTCCAGCAAGAAGGAAAGGTACAAGTTGACAGACAAAGGCGAAAGAGTTTACCCAGGCAGGGTGTAAGCACAGAAGCACAGTTGTTGAGGACAACTGGAGGGACTCCATTAGGCCCATATCCCTTGTCAGTATTGGTGCCAGTGATGGCAGAAAGTACATCAGCTGAAAATATTTAAATGTCAGCCATGAGGAAGTCAGAGGGGGGAAATGATGGAGGAACAGCACCGGAATCGTCTAAGGTGCAAGTGGAGGAGAAAGTCTCAGCAAAGACATCTGCTTTATCAGTAGAAGAAATAGCTACAGAGCCATCAGAGTAGAAAAGAGGAGGGAAGGATTGTGAGGTAAAGATCTATCTCTATCTATCTATATACCTAGGCTGCTTCCCCCAAGGAAAGGGAGGTAGCCGAGACAGGACGACTCACTCTCCATTTACTCATCCATTCAAACACATTCATTCGCATCTTAGCCCCAAAGGGGAGAACGGACAGATCCTCACCGCACCACACCGCACAAGGGTCAACTGGGCAATGCAATCAGTGACATCCGCAGCAGGGCCCGACAGCAGAACTGGTTTACCCCTGCCACATCATAACAGACCCATCCCCTTACCCGCACCTGACCTGACTAGCTGATCAGACCAAATGCGGGAGAATATCCCCTCAGGGCTGCGTCATCACTTATTCATTCACAATTTCTCTCCATTTATTTCTGTCACGCACAGTCACTCTTCCTTGCTCAACAGACATCCCTCTCGCATCCAGCGCTCTCTTCACACTGTCCATCCATCCTATTCGTGGTCTTCCTCTCAGCCTTACACCTCTCACATCAGATCTAGTTATCTTTTTCACCAATCGCTCATTATCCATTCTCTCCATATGCCCAAACCATTGCAACACCCTCTGCTCAACTCTACCAGCCATCTCCCGAACAACTCCAGTTCTCCTTCGCACTTCATCATTTCGCACCCGATCCATACGCGTCACTCCACACATACTCCTCAGACATCTCATCTCCATTACATTCAAACTTTTCCTCTCTGCTACACCCATATTCCATGTTTCAGACCCATATAATGCAGTCGGTACCACAACACCCTCATACAGCCTTCTCTTTTACATCCATTCTAAGCGAACGACATTTAAACACTTTTTTCATTCCTCCCAGCACCTTTCCTACTTCATTTATTCTAAACTTCACTTCTGCATCTATTCTTCCATCCACAGCAACATGTGACCCTAGATATTTAAAACAATCTACCTCCTCAAGCAACTCACCATTCAAAACTATATTCATCCCCCTACTATCTATCAACCTCGTACACTTCATCACTTTACTCTTATTCTCATTTACTTTCAATTTCCTCCTCTCACACACCCTTCCAAACTCCTCTACCAACTCTCTCAATCTCTCCTCTGAATCAGTCACCAGTGCAGTATCATCTGCAAACAGCAGCTGCTTCAGATTCCACTCTCCTCCATCAACATTTACCAGACTCAGACCACCTAAAACTCTTGCATTCACCTCCCTTACAACACCATCCATGTAAATATTAAACAACCAAGGCGACATCACACATCCCTGTCGCAGCCCCACTCTCACGGGAAACCAATCACTCACAGCATTTCCCACTCTTACACACGCTCTACTATTTACATAAAAACTTTTCACCCCTTTTAGTAACCTACCATCAAGTCCATACAATCTTAAAACAGTCCACAAAGCCTCCCTATCAATTCTATCATACGCTTTCTCTAAATCCATAAATGCCCAAAACACATCCTTGCCTTTCGCTAAATACTTTTCACACACTTGTCTCACAGCAAACACCTGATCAACGCATCCCCTCCCTCTCCTAAAGCCACACTGCTCATCACTAATTACTCCTCTGTACCCTCTCTAACTCTCATAATTAACACTCTACCATACACCTTACCTACAACACTCAACAGACTTATACCCCTAAAGCTAGTACATTCATACTTATCACCCTTGCCTTTATACAACGGGACCACACAAGCACTTGCCCAGTCAATTGGCACCATACCTTTCTCAAAGCACACATTCAACAATCTTACTAACCAGTCAACAATAGTCACTCCACCACCCTTCAGGCATTCCACAGCACACCCATCCATACCTGCAGCTTTCCCTGCTTTCATCTCCTTTACTGCCTTCTCCACTTCCTCCTTCGTGATCAAAGAATCATTCAACTCTCCCAACACATTTATTCCTTGCACCCTTCCATCCGCCACAATCTCAGCCACCCTTTCCTCCTCTACATTTAACAATCTTTCAAAATACTCTGCCCATCTCTTCCTTACTGCATCCATCTCAATTAACATCCTTCCATCCTCTGCTTTTACTCGTTCTTCCTTCCCAGACTCTCCCTTTCGCACCCTTTTCACCTCCTTCCAAAACATTTTCTTATTCTGCTGAAAATTCTCTGTCAGCCGCCTACCCCACCTCTCATCTGCTGCCACTTTAGCATCCACGCACAGCCCTTCTCGCTCTATTCCTCTTCTCCTTATACCTTTCATATGACATCTCATCCTTCCTCTGCAGCCACACTTCATATGCACGTCTCTTCTCAGCGACAGCCATACTTACTTCCTCGCACCACCATTCACTTCCTTTTCTTACACCACCACCCACACGTCTCACACCACACACCTCTTCTGCATGCCCCACCACAGCACTCTTAAACAACTGCCATTCCTCCTCCACGCTGCCATTTTCCCGATCTTTCACTGCGTTCCACTCATCTTTCAATTTCTCCTGATACTCTATCTTTTTCTCTCTTTTATCCAACTCACTCACTTTCAAAACCTCCCTGCCACACCTAACCCTCCTAGCTCTCATCCATCTCTTACCTACTCTTAACTTTCCCTCCACTCAGGTAGTGGTCAGACATACCTCCACCCTCCCTCTCAGAACTCTCACATCCAACAATCTTCCTATTACATTCCTAGACACAACCACATAGTCCATCAAGGCTCTATCAACAACCCTTCCACCCTCCTGTCTCACCCATGTATACTTATAAATATCTTTCTTCTCAAACAGCGTATTCCCAATCACCATCTCTCGCTCAACACACATCGCTATCATTCGTTCCCCATTTTCATTTCTTCCAGGCACACCATGCATACCAACTACGCCTTCAACTGCTACATTTCCCACTCTAGCATTCAGATCTCCCATCATTACCACATTCACATTCGCTTCAAAACTCTGCGGACACTCATCAACATCATTCCAGAAAGACTCCCTCTCTTGTTCATCCCTTTCACTACAAGGCCCATATGCACTCACAAACACCCACAACTCACGTTCAAATTTCGCTTTCACCCACATCAGTCTCGATGACACCTCCTTCCATTCAATCACACATTGCTGAACTTCCGGACTCACTAACAAGGCCACACCTTCTCTTGCCCTTCCTCTATCAACACCTGACAATCTTCCATTCACACTTCCAAACATAGATTCCCCCTTCCCTTTCATCTTCGTTTCACTCAAAGCTAACACATCCAACTTTCTTCTCACAAACATTCTCCCAATCTCCTCCCTTTTAGCCTCAATCGTACTACATCCACGCACATTCATAGACCCAATCTTCAGGGTACGGGGATAACTCCATCCCCCATCCCTTTCTCTGGCCTGTCTCTTTTTAGGAACTACAAAACAGAGGAGGGGGTCCCTAGTCCCCTCAGATGTTAGAAAAATTTTTTCCAAGGTGCCAGAAGGAGCGGGAAGAATTCGAGTTGGAGAGTTGAGAGAATTTAGTATCGAATGAAATTGTTTTTAGCAAAGTGAAGAACAGACTTCGTGCGATTCCGGGCAGAAACATAAAAAAGATGTTGACAGCATTAGAAGAAGTGTGATTAAACCAAGGTTTTCTTGCATTAGTCATAGGATATGAGAAAGGAATGTATGGTAGGATACCCAAGAGAATAACCTCCGTAATGCGCAAGGCACACTCAGATGGCTCCCGGCAATGGAAGCAATGATCATCCCAGGGAATGTCAAAGACATACTGCCTGAGGACCTCCCAATCAGCAGCTGATGGATGGATGCTTGGATTATTATTGCTGAATTCTACTAATTAGTTTATTCAGCTTGATGATTTTTCGAGGTGAAAGACCTACTGTAGATACTGCAGTAAAAAATTTCTCCACGACGAAAGGCTATTTCCAAGGTGAATAAGATCGTCTGGCAGCGGGAAGAACGAAATGTACAATGGCGTCACCCTAATTCAAGGAGTTAAATATACCCTTCTGTATGATGACGTCCTGTTGCATTTAGTTACTGTTACAATAAATTTTTACCGTAACTTGTGGCAGATTTTCGTTCTTTTCCATCTTATTTCCGTAGCTATGTGGCAGGTTAAGACAGTACTGCGGCTCTGCATAATTTCCACAGCATCTCGTCATGACTAGCAACGTACTCGAGTGTTAACCTGTTTTATTACAACTCAGCACTCAAGATGAAGAGATGACAATATAGGCACAGTTAAAGGAAAAACAGTATTAAAAGTAACTCACTGCTAGTCAGAAGATACAAACTCTGCTCTACCTTGTTTGACTCGAAGCCTTAAAGCTGATTAAATCTGAGTTGATCTAGAATAAATCGTCTAATAGACAAAGGAACAAAATCTACTGTGGTCTGAAGCTCCTTAATTCTTTCGATATGATGACGTATATAGTACTATTTTATGCGACCTCCATATGATTTTATTCAGTTAAGGATAGATTTCGAACTTGCAAGGGGTTAGAGGCAGTCTTCATTAACCCCCCCGCTACTAGGGTGCTATCCAAAAGTATAATAAAATCGTCCAGTAGCAACAAGAACAAACGACAATATTAAGTGCTATATAGACTGAAGTTATTTAAATCTACCTCTTTAGCACGCGTAAGTCTTTTTTTTTATTTTATTCTTGCCAACACCGGACAGCCCATAAGCTATTGAAGGTTTGTTTTACCTGAGAAAGATTCCCTCACCCCATTCAGTTAAGAAAATGGCCAAGTGTAGTCAGATTGGAAGGTTGATTTGACTATGTGCTGCACAGTTAAGCTAGGTATAAAACTACCATCCTTCAACATTAAATACTTGTTTGTAGGAAGAGACTGACACTAAATATGGTTCTAGTCACGAAGAAGTTCTGTGGAAAAAATTTAGAGCAATACTATTGTCTCATTCTGCCACTGAGACAGAAGATATGACCTGCAAAAAGGAGGAAAATCGCCGCCTTGTTAAAACGAATAAAATACAGTGACCAAGGAGATTCTTTCATGCCATGTAACTAAGGTCCATCCAGTTTCTTGCAACCACTCCTTAGGATTCAGGTTGACGCAGTAGCCCAGTTCCGTCAGTGAAGAAAAAAACTGGTGGGTACATCCTTTGCCTTCGTTAACTCCAAGCCTGTAATCTGAGTGAGTTTCAGCTTAATGAAATTTGGTTGCGTGACAAATTTCACTAATATTTTCTCTTTTCCTTGTCCTTCAAGTCTCTTTCTCTCTCTTACAATTTCCCTCATCCTCCCTTCTGTAATCACAATGACTCTCTTCTCTTATACAATTTTATCACACCTACGATTTTTTTCTCTCCCAGAACAGTGGTGGTGATGGTGGTGCTGACGTGTATAGCAGTAACTGGTGACGAACGTGATGATGATGATGATCATGGTCATAATCATCATCATCATCATTATCAACATAGTTCTTTTTACGTTGTGCTTTACTTTGTTTCCGAATATTATGCTCACCTCTCAGGGTAGTAGTAGTAGTACCATAATAACGATGTTATTAATGATAACGATAACTGTGATGATTATTATGAAGATAAAGACGTTACTGATGTTAATAATTTTTCTTGCAGTAATAATATTAAAAATAATACTGAAATAATAATAATAATAATAATAATAATAATAATGATAATGTAATAATAATAATAATAATAATAATAATAATAATGTAATAATAATAATAATAATAATATTAATAATAATAATAATAAATAAAATCTTATGTTTGAATGAGAATGCATGATATGTCCCAAAGTTTGCTTCTTGTGTGGAAATAGACTTATTGTATTTGCTCATGTTTGTGACGCATGATAAAAATCGGAGAACGAACAAGCTAGAGGGTACGTTCGAATTCAACTTACTTCATAAAAAAATACTTTCGGAGCCGGACAGAACTAGTGTCTGTAATGAGATGAATATTTTTGGCATCTGGTGGTTCCTCATCCGTCATGAGTTGGCTCCGCGCCCATCTTTTACTTTTTTCTTTTTTCTTTTTGGAGGGGGGGGGCAATAGAAAAATAATAAATGTCTAAGTCATAAATGTACAATGGGGTCCCAAGATATCAGGGATAAAAAACGTACGTGAATGAGCTAATCGTCCTTTATCCTTTATACTCAGACATGACCTAGAATTGCCATCTCTTCCCCTTGAATGCAGAATTTTAACAGTAGATTCATACAAGTTCATCCTGCTAGTCACGAGGATGAGCTATGAAATGGATGTGGAGCTACAATGTTTTCTAATTCTGCACTAATCTATGTGGAATAAGCTACAATAGGATGAAATCTGGGCCAGGTTAAGGTTAACATGGTATGGTAATGTCACTGTAAGGCCGCGGCAAAAATCGTTGGTGACATGAAGGCCACCAAATCAGCGAAAGAGTAAAACTTTTCACTTTACATAATGTAATACCATCCGACAGTAATAATAGTAACAGCCAAAATAGAGTTGTCCAAAAAATACAGTCCATATGGGCGAGGTGTGACCGAAAATTTATGAACATTGTGGTGATTATTTATGGAGCAAATTAGTTTAATGCCATACGCTTTTGTGCTCTGTCCTAATGTATGGCCCTCATTAAAATATCGTACAGTAATTGAAAGTGGTGTTATTCCCTTGTAAAAAAAAAACATGATGTGACAAAACATAACATTTTTACTTTTTTCAGTCAAGAGAACGCTTTAAAAAAGCTTTACTTTCCTGGAAACAAGCACAAAAATACTAAACAGGTGTGGGCCCGCGAAGGCCATAGGCCCCTGTAAGTCTTCGGTAAAACCTTCTGAAGTGAAGTAGCATACCTCACGTCCGATAAATGGAGACGAATGACAAACAGACATGGTTGTTCCTAGAGATGTTCCCCACATCTGAGAAAGAGAGAGAGAGAGAGAGCAAAATCAAGTCATGTTTACTGTATAATGTCCAGACACATTGCCTTTCGATGACTGGAGATCAGAGGCGGGGGAAAATACAGACCAAATCAGAGAATTTCAGAGCCGACCACCTATACAGTATATATATATATATATAAATATAAATATATATATATATATATATATATATATATATATATATATATATATATATATATATATATATATATATATATATATATATATATATATATATATGAAGGATGTAGAGTATCTGTTAACTCTTCTCATTCCCTGTTAACTCTTCTCATTCCCTCTCATTTTCTCCCTCTCTCCGCCTCCCCATCACATCCACCCTCCTTCCCCTCCCTCCTCTCTCCTTTCTCACGCAACACCCAAATCCCTTTCACCTCCCTTTACAATAATTTCCTTTTACTCAGCTCCACCTCCACACCGCTCCACCTGTTTTTCCACTCCTCTCCTCCTCCATCTTGTCTCTTCTTCCTTTCCCACACGAAGTTCCATTCTCTCGTCTCCTTTTCCTCCCGCCTACTTTTTCTCTCTTCACGTCTCTCGTTTTCCCTTCGTCCTGTGTCTCTGCTTCCTTTCTTTCCCTCCTCTCTGCCGAACCCCTGTCTTTCTCCTCCCGTAATCCCCACGCCAACACCGCTCTCTCTCATCCCCCTTCTCTCCATTATCTTTGCCTACCCACACCAGTCTTCCCGTCCTCTCTCTTCCCCCTCTTTTATTCCCCCATCCCCCAAACCCCTTTTCCTTCAGCTTTTCATGTTCCATCATTACCACCTCCTTTTCATTACCCCCTATTCTCCCCTGCCAACCACCCTCGCCAGTTAATACAACCACTATCCTCTCCTGCCTCTTTCCCGTATCTTTCTTTCCTCTCTTCTCTCTCTCATCTCCCTTTATCACTGCCTCCACTCAAGTATACCTCCTCCCCCACGACCATCCCTTACGCCAACGCCTTTAGTTTGACGTGTCTTCTTACCTAATTGTTCTTACCTAATTGTATCTTTATAGGAATGAGTCAAACTCGTACTGTCCCGTGTCTTAAACCATTTTCATCATAAATGTACTTAATTTATGAATTATTTTGGCACACACTGTTTCATTCGGTAGTGCATTCCACTGATCAATTGCCCTATATGGGAAACTAAATTTCTTTACGTCTTTAGCGCCCCACTTTTCATGCAGTTTTTTTGCAGTGTCCTATTGCTGATGCTTCCCCATAGGTTATATATTCATTAATGTCTATTTTCTTCATCCCTGATATGCATTTATATAGCATAGAAAGAAAGAGAGAGGTGAAAAGATTAGTAAGAGAGAGTAAGAAGAGAGCGGATGAGGAATTTGGAAGGAACTTGAGTGTAAGATGGAGGGACTGTAAGAATATGTTCTGGAAAGAGGTGAAGAGAGTAAGACAGGGTGGAAGTGAAGTTAGCAGGTGAGTGAAAGATAAAAACGGTAGATTACTAGTGGAGAAGGGAGAAAAAGTGAGCAGATGGAGAGAACACTTCAAGGAATTGTTGAACATAGAGGATGGAAGTAATGCTAGTATAAGTGGCTGGGGAATGGCTGGGAGGAGGAGGGAGGTGAGAAGACAGGAAGAAATCAGTAGGATAGAAGTTGTGGAAGCAATGAAGAAATTTAAATTGGGGAAAGCCCCAGGAATTGATGGAGTGTGTGGTGAAATGCTGAAGCATGGGGGAGAGAGAGTAGTAGAATGGATGTGGAAAATGTGCAGATTGGCCTGGGATGAAGGTAGAGTCCCGGAGGATTGGAAGTCAGGTATAATTATTCCCTCGTACAAAGGAAACGGTGAAAAAGAAGTGTGTGGTATTCACAGGGGCATCTGTCTTCTTAGTATAATAGGAAAAGTGTATGGTAGGATACTTATTGACAGAGAGAAAGCACAGAGGAATTAGTTGGAGAAGAACAGGGAGGCTTTAGGAAAGGAAGAGGTTGTGTAGATCAGATATTCATTCTTAGATCTTTAGTGGAAAAGTTTCTAGAGAAGGGAAAGAAGTTGTATGCGGCTTTCATGGATTTGGAGAAAGCATATAACAGGGTGGATAGACAAGGATTGTGGAAAGTATTAAGAATATATGGAGTAGATGGGAAGTTGTTGAATGCTGTGAAGAGTATGTATGATGGTGCTAAGGCTGCAGTGCGTGTGGATGGTGAACTAAGTGAATTTTTTCTCTTTGAAGGTTGGGTTGAAACAGGGATGTGTCATGTCTCCATGGTTGTTCAATCTGTACACGGATGGGGTAATAAAAGAGGTACTAGGTAGGGCAGTGGATGTTGGAGTGGCCCTGGTGAGAGAGGGTAGTGTTTGGAAACTCCCTGTACTGTTGTTTGCAGATGATACTGTGTTGTTGAGTGAAGATGAAGGAGAGCTGCAAGGCTTGGTGGATGAATTTGGGAGAGTGTGTAAGAAACTGAATCTAAAGGTGAATGTAGGGAAGAGTAAATTGATGGTCTTTGAGAGAGGTGAAGTCAGTGAATGTACAGCGAGGTTGGATGGTGAGGAATTGGAAAATGTGAGTATGTTTAAGTACTTGGGTAGTGTGATGAGTAAGGATGGAGGTTTGGAGGGTGAAGTGCTTGAAAGAGTACATCAGGGAAGAAAGGTTGCTGGTTCCTTGAAAGCAGTGATAAGAAGCAGGGAAGTGAGCATGGAAGTGAAAAAGTTTCTACATGACAATATTATGATACCATCTCTAACGTATGGAAGTGAAGCTTGGACGTTGCTGGAAGGACACAAGTCAAGAGTGAGAGCAGTGGAAATGAGTTATTAAAGAGGAGCCTGTGGAGTCACATGGACAGGCCCGCAAATGAGGGTATATAGGAGTGTTGTGGTGTGGATGTGGATGTGATAGGAAGCGTTAGGAGGAATACACTGAGGTGGTTTGGCCATGTGGAGAGGATGGAGGGTAAAAGACTGACGAAGAGAGTGTATGTGAGTGAGGTGGAGAGGGGAAGAGGGAGGGGGAGGCCGAGGATGAGATGGAGGGATGGGGTGGAGAGGTATATGAGAGAAGGGGGTGTGAGTTGGGAGCGGGGCAGTAAAATGGCTGGGGACAGGGCGACGTGGAGGCGATTTGTTTGTGGCCACCCCGAACGGGATTGAGGCGTCTGGCAATAGATAGATAGATAGATAGTGTTTCCTTTTTTCCTTCTCTCCTGTAGTGTTGGCAGATTCAGTTTTTCTAGTCTTTCTTCCTAGCTTAGATCCCTTAAGCTTGGTACCCATCTTGTAGCTGAAGTTTGAACTTTTTCAGTCTCATCTACGTGTTTTTTGAGATGAGGATTCAAGACTACTGATGCATACTTCAGGGTTAGTCTGATGAATGATGTTATTATCTTGCTCAGCATGTCTTCATTTATATAAATGAATGCTATTCTCATATCCACAAGCAGTGTATGCATGTTCCGTACATTCTCACTGATGAGGTCAGCCGGAGATAGTCTGTTATCAATAATCACACCTAGGTCCTTCTCTCTTTCTGATATGTCAAGTGTTTTACTTCCTAACTTATAATCTCAGTCTGGTCTTTTCCCACTTTTGCTAAACTTGATTACATGACACTTGTCCACATTGAATTCTTTTTGCCGTGTATTACTCCATTCATGAAGTTTATTTAATTCTTCTTGTAACTCTTTACAAGAGTCTGTGTTAGTAATTCTCCTTTGTATTTTTGCATCATCTGCAAACATATTTAGATAGCTTTCATTTCCAATGTTACTATGTCAACAATATACACTAAATATATAATTGGTGCCAGCACTGAGCTCTGTGGAACTCTGCTAGTCACTTCTCTCCATGATGAGTATTTTCCCATTAGTACTGTTCTCATTTCCCTTTTTCTGAGAAAATCTTGCATCCTACAGTACAGTTTGCCTCGGATTCTTCCTTGATGGTACAGTTTCCATAGAAGTCTTTGGTGTGGTACTCTGTCAAATGCTTTCTTGAAATCTAGATAGATACTGTCCACCCACCCTTCTTTTTTCTGTAATGTTCCTGCAGCTCTGTCATAGAATCTTAATAGATTAGTAACACATGATTTTCCCTTTCTGAAACGAAATTGCCTTTCTGTTATCATATTGTGTTTTTCTAGATGGTTTACCCAAACTTTTCTTGTCAGCTTTTCCAGTATCTTACTTACAACACTGATTAGTAATACTGGTTGGTAGTTGAGTGGATTTTGTCTATTCCCAATCTTGAATAAGCGAACAATGTTTGCTTTCTTCTAAATATCAAGTAGTTTACCTTGATGCAAGGATTCCTTGAATATTAAAGATAATGGTCTACTTAACTCCTTTGCACATTCATGTAGCACCCAGCATGATATTCGTCAGGACCATTTGCTTTTCCTTTGTCTAATTAACTTAACTCCTCCTGTATTTCTTTTTCTGATATTTGTATATCTGATGATATGCTTGGGCATGCATGTTCCATATCATCCCTCTCAAAATTATTTTCTTCTGTAAAAACTGATTGGAAATTCTTATTTAGTGCTTCACAAATATCTTTCTCTTGTGTATAGACGATCCCTCCATCTGCAATGGATTATATTTTATCTTTTATTTTCTACATTGGTTCTGCTTCGGATGTAGCTGTAAAAAAAGCCTCGGTTGATCACAACTTTTGTTTATGATATCTTCCTCAAACTGTTTTTGGGCTTCTCTCCTTATTCTTGTAATTTCGTTTCTTGTCTGTTTATTGTTGTTATATGCCCTCTCACTATTGTGTCTTCTGTATCTATATAGGACTACATAATAGATAGATAGATAAATAGATAGATAGAGAGACAGATAGAAGCAGGAAGTCAAATGATGAGAAGGTGTTGTGTTTGCGAGAAGCGAGCAGCGCTAAACGCTTACACGGAGGAAAGCTGACGACAGCGGCCAGTAAGGAGATGATGCAGTTAGCTGTCAGCAGTCCTCTCGTGAGAAAGTTCTGTTGCCATGAGGAACATACGTGACACACACACCCTACTACACCAGATTTTAGGAAAGAGAGTTTAGAAGGAGACAAGCGACCCTAGAGAGAGGTCGAGACGGAGATTAGCCTTAGAACAGAGAGAGAGAGAGATAGCGAGACAGGGAGGTAGCTACCCAGGACTTATACTATTATACCTGTTTAATATTTCCAAGACAAATAAAAATAGTCCCATACTATTCTTTACCTCTCCCGTCACTACATGACATCTGGTGGGGAAACTACTACAAGATATAAAAGCCGCTCGACCACAAGTCTAAAATATACGCCTCTACAAGCAAATACAAAGTCGCTGCTTTATGATACAAAGTCTTTATGACATTTGGTAGCAGCGAACGTATACGAACCTCGTCTACGAATCAACATTAAATTCCTACAAAATATCAAGATTGACAACAACCAACAATATCAGCTCCTGCCCCCTCCGTCTCCCAGATCATTACGCTGATGCAGAGGTCAAGAGATCACTCGACGCCTTGCACGTAGCTTAACGACAAACCAGCAAATCTGCGGACATCGTCTCCGAATTAAAAGCAAATTTCTACAAAAGCAACCGAGACTACAAGGTTAGCTTCAGTTCTACAAAGTCTACAGCCATCTACAATCAACTACAGCCATCTACAATCAACTACAATTAACAACTCTACGTCGTCTGTATAATCTTCTACACGCACCTACAAGTAGCGGCAGTCTTCATCCCACAACGAGTAAATCACTAGAAAAAGGACCAAGAATACATCAAGAAAGAAAGAAAACAAACAAACAAACGAAGAGTGAGAGACGACTCACAACTCATAACCACCAGACCTCACCCTCCTCTCTCTGCTACATCCACCAAACCCCCAACGCTTACGCAGGTGTGAAGAGGTCAATGCACGCAGCAAAACACCAAGTCCATATTTACAACTCATCTTACTCACTCGTCTTCACTCAAGTTACTCATCACTACTCATTCACTCACCACAGCTACCAGTGTGGGAAGCCGACGTCACCATGTGCTGAGATGACATCACAACGCGAGTCTGCCATGCCAAGCAACGTGTGACTGACACCAGGCACTTCTCACCCACTACTCATTACTCATTATTCACATAGCTCCTACTCATATTCACTTATTTTCACAGTTAAGTTGGAAATTCGACGTTCTATGTTGAGGTTTGCCTGGGACAGCCGTTAACCACTACAAATACCAGGCCATGGAGTTTCCTGAGTAATATCGTCCATCAACACACCACTAGAATTATCAAGAGATCTTCAATCAAACCTGTATTTTCTTCCGAGATCGACTTTTGTATCGACACACCTCTACGATCTGTATCAAGTGGGTAAAATTATACTTGCTCATTTCTTCTCAGTGCTAAAATTAGCTATATTCAACTTATTTAATCATCTAGTTTGCTAGGACATAAATAAACAAGAGGCGTATTTCATAACATCATATCTTAATGACACGAATATTTTCGCAACCACCCACGTTAATACCAGATGACACACAAATTGCCACAACATCAGACTCACAATTAAGAGACAGCCCACCCATTGTACAACCCACACCACACGTTATAGATAAGGAAACAAATACGGGAGTTTCGGATGATGAGTGGGAAACCCCTTCAGACGTTGAGAGTATCGACTTCGCAGCTGCCTTAAATACGTATGCCAATATACTTAACAGGGTTCACCGGTCCGGTCATACATATTCTACCATTCCCTCACATAACGATAAACTCGTACAAGTTGAATTAACAGGGCAATCATTAAATATGAATCAAGAAACAAATACTGCTGATCTAAAAACCACACCTCACGTTTTTGTGTATCACGAGGATAAGACTGCCCCAAAATTCTCTGGCACAGACAAGGATCGCATTGATGTCATTTCATTAATCAGTCAGTGCGAACAAATGTTCATCAAGCGCCACATACTAGATGAACAAGAGAAAATTGCTATTTTTTCATCTTGCATAAGCCAGGAAAGATGTCCAGCAAGCAATTTATTGCGCTCCGATAAGCTACATCATGCTAGGACATATGATGAATTTAAAACTGAATTTCTGAAGAAATTTTCTGGAGGTATGAACTTCTTGCCAGGTATAATTCCAGAATTACATAAAATTGTAGATCTTGTAAGGGAGCACACTACAAACCATGTGCTCAGTGAAATAACTGCTGATGTCTCCACAATCAAGAGAACCCTATTAGCTACTCTGGAGAATTCTAAGTGGATAACAGATGATGGAAAGATGTCCCCAGACCTCGTCGTGGACATCATTGGTTATGTAGCTGCCTTGTGTAAATTACCTGATAGAACCCTGAAGATCGCCAAAACAATTGCGTACACCCTGGGAATGTGCTTACTAGACTTAATGAACGAGGTAGAGATGCAGTGCAGTAAAGCAGGTGTGGTCGACACACATGCACATTCTGGTAGAATCAGGGTACCTGAGACAGTATCAGCTGTGAAAACATCAACACCGACCCCAAACAGAGAACAAAATCGATCGCGACCTGAAATGAGGCAGCCCAAACAAACAAAGACGCCTAGACCTCGTTCCCACACGCCTTCCTACAGGCAGTTTCATAAGTTTTCGCGCAGCCCGAGCAGGTCTCGCGCTATAAACAACACTTTTTATGGGAAATCACCTCGTAGGTCACAGTCAAGGGATAGGTCCATTCTGTGTCATTACTGTGCAAAACCAGGACACACAAGGTATGAATGCTTTATCAAGGCAAAAGAGGATAATCAAAAGACACAAGGGTTTGGTCCTTACTGTAGGCATCATAGATACCAAGGGCACTGGACTAGTGATTGCAAAACAGTAGAAAAAATTGTGTCTATGTTCAAATCGGGGGAAGACCAAGTCATGACAAAAAACGAACAAACGTAAAGAAGAACAAGGTTAAACTTCACATAGGAGGCATGTTGGGAAATGAGTGTATCTTGATACCAGCTGTATGTGAGGATCAAAACGTTTCCTTATTTTTAGATACAGGCTCTCCAGTGAACTTAATAACACATGAAGAACTAAATAGAATTCTTAAAAATAAAAAGAAAGTAACTTTTCTGGATGAAGCTGATTTAGAATTAAACACAGTAGATGGTCAAGAGATTACAGTAAAAGGTATGATAAGATTAAATCTCAGTTTCACAGAAACTACAAGACCATTCTCTGCATTGTTCTATATCGTTGAAAACTTAGCAATTAAAGCTCATATGTTACTGGGCTTAAGATCCATGAGAACTGAGAACATAACTATACTCCCACAAATGAATGGAATAGACTTTGATAATGAATTCATAGAGGAAATAACTTCAGAGCCCTCTCCGGTTGGTAGAAGAGAGCCAAAAGAATTGGTAATATTAAAGGCTTTAACAAACATACACAAACAGATGAGTGTATAGATCCACTTACACCAGCAACCCCATCCTCCAGAGTTAGTGACCCAGATAACAGTACTGATTTATCAATTTTTCCAGCCCATCTCACTAATGATTTGGTTATACCACCTAATTCATACATGAAGGTTACCATAAAGAGCAAATTACGGAATAGTACTGTTCTTGTCTTAGAAGAATTATGTAAAGTAAAAGGATTGTCAGTAGAAAACGCATTATGTCATACGAACGACGAAGGGCTAACTCAGATATTCATTATTAATCACATGAATGGGGAAGTTCGGTTGAAGAAGGGAACTTGCATAGTTAATATTGAAAAATGTTTAGCCCCTGTGAAGGAAATAAATATTGGTGGAGTAACAAGTGAGATAAAATCTACGGATAGAGAAAGAATAAAGAGAATTTAATTCACTCAGGTGAATTTGACGAAGAAAATGATTTGTTAACCCTGCTGGAAACACACAGGGACACCGTAGCCTTGCCCGGAGAACAATTAGGGTGTACTAACTTGATTAATCACATGATTAATGTGCACCCAGAAACACCACCAATTTTCGTACCAGCTTATCGCATACCACACTCCCAACGTACACTTGCAAATCAGTATGTCGATGAAATGTTAAAGCTTGGAATTATTGAGCCTTCAGTTTCTCCGTGGAACGCTCCCCTTTTCTTTGTGCCCAAGAGAAATGGAGAAATGCGTGCGGTAGTAGATTACCGTAAACTAAATAATCACACAATCCCTGACAGATTTCCCATGCCATTGCTAAGTGATGTTCTACAGAATATTGGTCCTGAGAATAATATATTCTCGACCATCGATCTCCTAAACGGATACTATCAGATTCCGGTATCTCAGGAGTCACGTAAATACACTGCCTTTTCAACAAACAGAGGCCATTATCAATATACAAGAATGCCAATGGGACTGAGGACAGCCCCCGGTACGTTCCAGCGTCTTATGAATTACGTATTGTCCGGAATTTTAGGTCAAGGAATATTTGTTTATCTTGACGATATTATTATCGCAACGAAGAATATTAAGGATCATCTCAGGAAATTAGACTTACTCTTACAAAAGCTTAGTGATGCTGGATTAAAAATTAAACTTTCTAAATGCAAATTTTGCTTTAAGGAAATAAATTTCTTAGGCCACAAATTAAGCTCTGATGGTATTCACACCACTGATGACAAAATACAGGCAGTGAGAGATTTTCCTGAACCCACTACGACTGACGAAGTTAGACAATTTTTAGGTCTGGCTGGGTACTATAGGTCCTTCGTACCACAGTTCTCTCATATAGCCTTCCCTCTATTCCAACTACTCAAAAAAGATGCTGTATTCCAATGGGAAGAAGAACAAAAAAGGGCATTTAACAATCTAAAAATTAAACTAACAAATGCACCTTGTTTAGCATATCCGAATTACACGAAATCATTTCTTATTTGTACAGACGCATCAGTTAAAGGATTAGGGGCTGTACTGATGCAGAGAGAAGATAAAAGAGGAAAGAATCAACCAATTGCATTTGCCAGCAGACAGACAAGAGGTGCAGAGAAAAATTATAGCACTACAGACTTAGAGGCACTTGCAGTGATTTTTGCATTACAAAAGTTTCGAGATTTGGTATATGGTTACGAAATCCACTTATTCACCGACCATAAACCACTGGTGGGTATGTTTAAAGAAAAACTCCTTTCTGGGAGGAGAGCAAGATGGAAATGTACAGTTGAAAACTACAATGTACAAATACATTATATACAAGGTAAAATGAATATAGTAGCTGACGCATTATCTAGGAACCCGAACACAATTCAGGTCGCGGCGTTAGATCTCAAAGGAAATATCCCAAACCACGAGGATATCGCAAAGGCACAAAGACTTGACCCAGTATGGTCAAAAGTAATATACAAGTTAGAAAGTGGAGATGACATACAATTACCCAAACTGCATGTCCCACTTGAACAATTCACAATGGTCAATAATACATTATACAAAATTAACTCTAAACAACCAAAACGCCAAAGAAATACTAACCAGTTGGTAGTACCTAATGACATGATACCCCAAGTATTACGAATGATACACGACAGCCCACATGCAGGACACCCTGGAAAGGATAAGACATTCAACCAAGCCCAGCTATTATATTACTGGCCTTCATTACGAAGAGATATACACAATCATATAGACAGATGCGAATCATGTGCGAAACACAAAGGATACCCAATCACACCTGCACCGATGGGTAATTACCAAGTACCACATCAACCATGGGACGTTGTCGCTGTTGATTTACTCAAGATGCCATTATCATACAATAATAACCTATACTTATTCGTAGCAACGGATCATTTTTCCCGTTATGTCATTTTAGCTCCAATTAAAGATAAGACAGCAGAGACAGTAGCAAAGGCAATAACAGATAATGTAATATGTCGCTTTACTACCCCAAAGGTATTAATAAGTGATAATGGAGGAGAATTTAATTCTGAGATCTTACAAGAAATATGTAAACAATACAACATCAAAAAGGTTAACGTTTTGGCCTATCACCCAGCATCGAATGGGTTGGTAGAGAGACAAAATAAAAAGGTATTAGATGTGCTACGACACATTCTCAGTGAAAATTATGCAAGCTGGGATGATTGGATTCCCAGAGTAGAGGCCTCCATTAATGGGTCTATAAATAAATCAATTGGTGACACACCACATTTCATTATATATGGCACAGATAAAAAATTACCATATGAGCTCCTAGAAGGTGACAGCATGCCTATATACAATTACGATGATTACTCTAAACTCCGTTTACGTGAATTCCAGGACATTCACAAAAGAGTGAAAAAACAATTAACGATGTCCAAGGAAGAAATGACGGAGGCATTTAACAAGAAGGCAAAAGATTCACCTATCAGCTTAGGAGACATTGTTTACGGAGTCATTCATACGAGAGACAATAAATTATCCCCTAAATTTGAGGGCCCATACAGAGTAATTAACATAAAGGCAAACAAAGTTTTAATTAAGTCACTTTCAAGTGGCGAGGAAAAACAAGTTCATATTGACCATTTAAAACGAGTTTCAAGGGAATTATCCCATAATTATTCAGCCTCGGATACAACCGAACAGGTGAACGTACCTCAAGAAACCAAGCAAGAACACAACAATGATTACAAAAAGAAATTAAGGTCATATACCAAACAATCGAACATAGGTGCAACTATTCCAATGAAATCTACAGTACATCATTTACGAGAATTAAATATCGATTTAAACTCCTTCTATAAATGAAATAACAGCCAACCGTAACGCACATCATCACTATCATCAACCACAGCTTTATAGGAAATTAATAGATTTTTTTTTCGGTAGGTTACGATGAAGGGACTTATGCTATGGATTCTCCTATACATAGTAAGGGTATATGCGCACCTAGACCCCAAGCATATAGTACGACAAGGATGCCTCATAGCTCCAACGGCCACGACTACAATCGTCAAGGACGTCATGAGTACTGAAATAAGTCTAGATTACTTGTATGACTTACCTACTTATATAGAAAGACTTGCGACGCCGATGCGAACTCTGGACTTCAAGATAGGGAATTATGTTTCACAATCACATATCACCAAGGAAGTGGATGAAATGGTGAAGTTAGCGAAATGGAAACTAGAACAGGCGAAGTCAACTATGCTCGTCATGATTCAAGATCTCCCATCTTATGGAACAGAGGTGCTGAGCGACAGGAACAACATCACACGTACTCGCCAAAAGCGCGGTTTGTTCGATCTGGGCGGCGCAATTCTTGGGAACATCTTTGGATTGGCTACAGAGGATGACCTTAAAGAAATAAACAAAAAATTTAATAAGATAGCTCAGGTACTAACATACCAAGATAAATTCATCACAGGACAGAACTCGGCAATGAAAACAATTGTGAAAAATCTGAAACAAGCAGAAAACGTAGCTCTCGAGAGTATAGATAAAATAAATGACTTGGAGGGTAACGTTACCCTTTTCCAGCACTTCTCCATCATCACAGAACATATTGACACGATTCTACCACAATTAGAGAACACTAGAGATCATTTCAGGGCACTTATGCAAGGAATTTCGAATGCTGGTGATGGCAAGATCACAAATGACTTACTCCCAGCTCATGAGCTACGTCAGATAGTTAGTCAAGGCATACATAAACATAAATTGAAGCCATTGTTCCGCAGTAGGGAATTTATGCAATATTACCCGTACTTGGAAGCAACACTAACACCAACATCAGTGATAGTTCATGTACCATTCATCACGGAAGACCTGTTCACAGTATACCAAATACACCCCTTCCCCTATAGAAACAACAACACTTTAGTCATCATCAACATCAACACAGACACCGAACTCATCATGGTCTCCAAGAGACGAGACACTGTCACTTTCGCAAGTGAGTCAACGATTGAGCGAAAGTGCCGCACATCCTTACATGCTGTTCATCTTTGTCCTGCGTACATTTTCACGTTTCAGCCTACTGATACGGTCCCTTGTGAAATGGCTATCGTCAGCAATAACAATATTCATCATCATTGCAACTTCACTTTTGCTCCAGATAAACTTGTACACCATCAACGCATTGGACACTCGCAGTTTTTTTATTTCCCTCATAACACATCAGTTTACATAGTCTGTCCAGATATACCACCATCTCATACATCAGCCTCAGGATTATACATAGCACCAGACTACTGTGCGGTATTTACACCATCCATGTCTACTTTTTCCACCATCAATCACTACGCCATTATCAACCATACACACAAACATTTCCACCCACTGCCTGATATGAACTTAAACATGAGCACAAGTATTAAGCTGACTTCACCTAAGTTTGAAACTATGCAACTGATCAATGAAACAATGAAGCCCTGGGAAGATTTGAGTTTGAGTATGTTCAACCCATATTATGTGTATAGCCAAGCACCTTCTGTCTTTATAATTATCTGCATTGTGGTTGCAGTATTGCTGTTGGCCATGCACAGAATGCATGCAAGAATTGCTAATTTGGAGTCATTGTTTAGTGGGGGGAGAGTTAACATCACAGTTAACCACCCTGAATGAAGTGTATATATTTTGTATATAGTATTAATTATATATAAAAAAAATATATATATATAATAATAATAATAATAATAATAACACAAAGAAGAATGACCCATATATGACAAACCAGTACCATTATCTTTGAATGAAATATTAATAACTCTTACAATAATCTTAATTTTAAACTATTTTTATTCTTGCATGTATGCATTTCACTATAATAACCCAAGTACATACTGTATTACAGTTAAATAATTTACTTTAATGCATTTATTCCAATATGTATTCAACTTATTTAAAATGTAATATTACTGAATAATCACTATTTACTATGAATAATATATGTATACAATATTCATACAATTATGTTACTTTACAATATTATGTATTTCACTTAATTAGCTTATAAGTTCATTATAATGTGTATGTAGTATGTATTAATATATTATAACTATTAAATGTCGATGGTACGCCATTTTCGCGCGGCCGAGCAAATATAGGACTACATAATAGATAGATAGATAAATAGATAGATAGAGAGACAGATAGAAGCAGGAAGTCAAATGATGAGAAGGTGTTGTGTTTGCGAGAAGCGAGCAGCGCTAAACGCTTACACGGAGGAAAGCTGACGACAGCGGCCAGTAAGGAGATGATGCAGTTAGCTGTCAGCAGCCCTCTCGTGAGAAAGTTCTGTTGCCATGAGGAACATACGTGACACACACACCCTACTACACCAGATTTTAGGAAAGAGAGTTTAGAAGGAGACAAGCGACCCTAGAGAGAGGTCGAGACGGAGATTAGCCTTAGAACAGAGAGAGAGAGAGAGATAGCGAGACAGGGAGGTAGCTACCCAGGACTTATACTATTATACCTGTTTAATATTTCCAAGACAAATAAAAATAGTCCCATACTATTCTTTACCTCTCCCGTCACTACATGACATCTGGTGGGGAAACTACTACAAGATATAAAAGCCGCTCGACCACAAGTCTAAAATATACTTCTCTACAAGTAACTACAAAGTCTTTATGACATCTATTCCACAACAAGTCTCTTTTTCTTTTGATTTTTTACATTCTTTATTAAACCATTTCTTTATTTTCATTTCTGCTTCTTTGTGCTGAGGAATGTAATTTTGGACTCTTATTTCATAAAGTTCACAGAATTTTCTATATATAACCTTTAAATATTGTCCTCTAAGCTCTTTTTTCCCAATCTGATTCTAAGAAGTATTTCCTTAGGTCATGATAGTAGCCCTTTTTGTAGTTAAGGCTCTTTTTGTAACTTTCATTACTGTTAACTATGTCATATGCAATCCTGAAGTTGCAATTTAATACTGCATGATCGCTTTTGCCGAATGGAGGGTGATACATAATATTGTCAGTATCATTTTCTTGCCCAGTAAATACAAGATCTAGTACTGATGGTACATCAAGTCCTCTTTTTCTGGTGCTTTCTTTTACATGTTGCATTAGGAAAAATTCCTGAACAAGGTCCAGGAGCTTTTGGTCCTAACAGTTTTCCCGCTTTTTATATCTAGAGTATTCCAATTTATATTTGTATTGAAATCTCCAGTTAGTATAATTCTTTCAGATTTCTCCTCCATTCTATGTAGTAATGCTCTTAAACTTTGAATTGTACTCTCTGCCATGTCTTCATATTCGCCTTTTTCCCAAATGTTTGATCTGGGTGGCATGTATAAATTTGCCACATATATTTCCTTTCAGATGTATTAAGCTCTAGTGCAATCAGTTCTACTTGTGAAGGTATATCTTGTTCTATTTCTTTGACTTCCAGATTTTTCTTTGTTAATATTATAATTCCTCCTCCCCTTTTTAAGCCTATCTCTTCTCCATATATTGTATTCCTCTAGGTTTAGGGTATCGTTTGATATCCTTGGTGTGTGTGTGTGTGTGTGTGTGTGTGTGTGTGTGTTTGTGTGTGTGTACTTAATCATACCCTTAAACCCTGGGTGAAGTTTAGACACACATAGCAGGAGGTGTTTTCAAATGTTCTGGATGACATATATATTGACAACAGTAGTAACACCATAGTTTGAAGCCTGCACCTAATTTGTTTTCATCCCCTGAGGGTAACAGCTTCTTTCTTGGCTCAGCTGAGATCTGGGAGTGGTTATATCAGTCACCCTTATATGGGTTCCGTCAGGGACTCTCCACTGGCGATCTTCTCACCTACCTTCAGACTCCTGGTCATCCTCCTTTCGGGACTTTGGCGAAAGCTTTGCCATTGCACTTGACATCTCAAAGGCTTTCGATCGAGTCTGGCATAAATCTTTAAATTCCAAACTGCCCTCTTACGGTTTATATCCTTCTGTGCCTTCATCTCTAGCTTCCTTTCTGGTCGTTCTATAGCCGCTGTTGTAGATGGCCATTGTTCTTCTCGTAGATCTATTAACAGTGGTGTTCCTCAGGGCTCTCTCCTATCACCAACTCTCTTCCTTTTATTCATCAGTGACCTTCTAAGCTGTACATCTAACCCAATCCACTCATACGCTGATGGCTCCACCTTTCACCTTTCCATTCGATTCCCGCAACGTCCATCTCAGCAGTTAGTTCAACAAACAAGGGATGAGGCTATGGCACACCTAATGTCTGACTTGGCTTATATCTGTGACTGGGGTAAAAATAATCTGGTTGTTTTTAATGCATCAAAGACTCAGTTTTTGCACCTATCAACCCGACAAAATCTTCAACAAGTATACCCACTAATGTTTAATAATATTCAGCTTAATCCTGCATCATCCTTGAACATGCCTGGGGTTTCATTTACTCGGGACTTATCTTGGAAAAATCATATTACATCTCTTGTAAAATCTGCTTCCAAGAGATTGGGTGTGCTAAGCGAACTCCATTCCTTCTTTACCCCTGCACAATTGTTAACTCTATACAGGGGTTTTATCCACCCCTGTGTGGAGTACAACTCTCATGTGTGGGGAGGCTCCCCACATACAGCTCTTCTCAATAGGGTGGAGTCAAAGGCTTTTTGCCTCAATAACTCTCCTCCTCTTACTGACTTCCTTCAATCTCTGTCTCTTCGCTGCACTGTTGCATCTTTATCTCTTTTCTATCGCTACTTCAATGGTCACTGCTCCTCTGAACTGTCTGCATGCATTCTTCCACCTCAACGACGGGCACGTAGCACCCGTCTAGCAGCAAACTCTCATCGCTATTCTGTCCAACTCTCTAATGCAAGAGTTAACCGTTACTCCCTGTCCTTCATTTATGCAACAGGTCAACTCTGGAACTGTCTCCCTCTGTTTGTATTTCCTGCTTCCTATGATCTCCAGTCTTTCAAACGCAGTGTGTCCAGGCATCTCGAAATGATCAGATCTTGAATTTGGCTCTCTCTTGTATTTTGTTTTTCTCTTGGAAGGAACAGTTTTACGGGCTCATTTCCTTTGGTTGCTTCTACCTCACAAAAAAGAAAAAAGAAAAAAGCAGTGAACACCCTTTGTCCCCTTACTCCACTTCGTCCGATTCCATGCCTACCCACCCTGGGCACACCCCTTCTACCCCTGCTAAGCCTTTCCTGCCGATGTACTCAATGAAAGGGCTTAATGACAACACCATAGGGCAAGAATCGGACGTAACTGTGTCATCATTATCCAGCAATGTTCCATCAGTGTCAAAGGAAGGCATCTACGGCGTGGAGGACATCTACCAAGTAGACAGCATGTCACCCTTGCTCTCACCCTCTCCCACAAAGCTGTCCCTGAAGGAGAGCAGTGTCGGCCACCCACCTGAACCCATTACACGCCTCTCTATTCAGAGGATTCAAGAGAGAATTCCTCTGATGGCACAAGATTACTGACTAGACAGGTGACGACCGCAGAAGTCACCTGAGGAAGAAACACCACAGGATGCCTCCACTGCCTCCTTCATGTGGCCCACCCTGTACTGACACGTCTGCGATCAGCTCACTTTTTCGTAGTCAAAAGGGGCAGAAATCAAGTCACTAGTGATGACCACTGTGTGCTGGAATGGTCGGGAACTCAGATTGACGGACACTCTCTCCCAATAGCAGTCTCTTTGGTTGCGTTTGTCACTTTTCAAGTGGCCAAGTTAAGAGTGGTTGCATGCCAAAATGACAGGGTCAGTCTCCAACTCGGCCAACCCAAGCCCGACCTTCGCAATTTCCCAAAATGCTTCTGAGTTACACATTAACAAGCTACTAGGTAATCTCTATACCACCAGTTCTCAAGGGTTATACAAACAATAAAGTACGAGTGGGAGGAAAGGTGTATTAAGAAGACCAGAGAATAATAGAAATCTTCCTATCAACTAGCCTTACAGAATAATCCTGACTCAATTGGCACGATATTCTATATATATATATATATATATATATATATATATATATATATATATATATATATATATATATATATGATCCCAGTATCAAATTCCACAGAACTTAGCTCCTTTGTCCCAGTTTCAGTCCAATGTGGTTTTTCATAATCGTCCCTCTGAGCTCATAGTTCACTAGTCCAGTCTTCTAATATTCTCGGCCTTGACTTCCCCACTAGGACCTTGACTCACGCACTGAGACTGACCTCCACACTTCGACCCACTAGAAGTTAGCAAGTATAATGAATACCTGTTTTCCGTAATGCAAGTAATCCCTACACATGATCAAGAAAGTCTCATAATAAAGAAACATGAGTTACAACACTCGACATTTCAGTTAGAAATAGAATAACACATGGCAATACAGACACATAGGTCTGCTAAAAAAAAAAAATGCTTGTTGTAGGGATAACATGGAAGAAAAAGTACTATAACAAATAAGCATGAATAACTCTAACTCTAACCATGAAAAACATCATTGCATCGATATCATTGTGCCTTACAAAGTAACTACGTGAACATTAACTCACAACTAACACGGCCCTAATAAGTACTGAACTGCAAAGTCATCTCAACACATATTAATATATAATTCACAGTTCCAGGGCACCTGATATATGGCCTACAAAAATCACACATTTACATGAGGCTCAAACAGAACTCTGTAGCTAGCATTCTCGTATTCCAGTTACACACTAAATAATAATATAAAGCACGGTACACAAATATATGGGAAATATCTCACTATCCAGCTCAAGGAATACAAGGGAGGTGAGCAGGAACACAGACTCGCTCCTCCAAAGGCTAATGGCGTCACCTCACGTGATTGTTACACTTCCTGAGGAGCAACAACACTGATACTAACACGAGTCTATTTCTCTATTTTGATTACTATTATCACTCGTGGGATATCACTTACTTGCGTTTGAACATGTCAAACTTCAATACTATCAAATTACTTACGGAATTCTTTGGGGGGGGGGGGAGGATGACAACAGTACCGACCACCAGCCACGTTTTTCCGGCCGGTGAGCGAGTGAAACACGCCGGTCTTGCATGGTGGAAAGAAGGGGGGGGGGAGGATGACGGCTTACTCAATTTAAAATTTTTCATTACTATAGGCTCGTGATAGACTCGGTGTGATGCCTTTCCCCTTACAATCGAATACCCCCCAAAAAAAGACATTCCGTAGTTACAATAATTACAACAATCGCTCTCTATACCCTTACATCGAAAAACAATAAAAATCATCGTGCCTTACATCCCTTTGTGTATGCGTACATTATGTTGGATTACGTGACCACAGACACATGTTCCTTCTCACTCGAGTTTTTATATTATAAAGAGACTTAATACTAGTAAATTACAGTAGGGGAAAAAAAATGACTTAGCAACTAGGTGACTTAATTTATGTTCTGATCACATCCGCATGGAAACAAATATACCCTGGGCACATACTCTCACTAAACCGAACTTTTGGTCGTAAAATTAAAATACAACTCATTATCACTTCCGGGCACTACAACCCGAGCCATACCGCCACATCAAGAAGCATTTGTTGAATGAATATTGAACGTTCGATCATCTTATCACCACATCTGTATTTAGAAAGTTTATTCCCTGGGACAGGAACCTGGTGATTCTGAAATACTTGCACTTTGCCCCAAACATTGGACTTTACCAAAACAACAGGCTGTGGTAGTTGGCACAATTTTGATCTTTATCAAGAAGTCCTTTACCAAATTTTCATGGCAAATGCAGAAGGTTGGGGTCGAGTATTCACTAGTCCAGTATATTCTGTGAAAGCATCAGTGCTTTGGAATCATTTTTTTTTTTTGCGTGATCTGCCACTGCAAGATTGGATTAGTGCATGGCTTTGTGGTGCACTTGGCGTCAGATGCAGGTATCTCCATTGATGACCCTCGTGGCTTTTCTGGCACAGTTGTGAAGGTCTTCATGGACCACTACTTTAGAGCTAGTCATATCCAATGCACCGACAGTTACTACACAGTCCTTGATCTGTATTTCCTCTTAAAGAAAACGGGGACCAGCGGTTCTGTGAGAGCATCGAAGAAACACTTTCACGCCTTTCTCACCAAGTGTAAGAAGGGAACACTCCTTAAGAGGAACTGTTGTAAGATGTTGGCCGTCCAGTGACATGACAGAAGGAAAGTCAACATGATTACTACAGTTCACAAGGGAAAGATGTAGACACAGGCAAACAGGACCACAGGACCAAGGATCCCTGCTTCAGGACCGATGCTGTGAATAATTATAATGTGGACATGGATTTGGTGCAATCATCTGCCCCCATAAGACCTGCAAATGGTACATGAATGCATTTCTACACCATCACATAACTGTGCTGAACTAATTCATGCCTTACAAGCATAAAATTATAACCAAGGCCAGTACTTCTCTATGCCACTTTGAGAAGGACGTGATTTTGGAACTGTTTTCATCATTTGGAGAAATTCAGATTAGCAAGACCCAGGAGATATAGCTTTGCTCAGCTGCTTGAGAGGTTGTAATGGCAGGTTCTATCTCTTCAGCTATTGCCTCTTACGTTGGGGAAGCTCCAGTTCTAAGACGCAGGTTAAGCACTCCCATGCATGTCTGACTCTTCAAGGGTATCCAGGGTGCGCAAAGAAACTATGTACTAGCACAACGACTGCGTTGACTATCACAGAGAAGACAAGTATTAGACACTGGTGTATGGGGGCGAGGGATGAAAATATTTTGCTCACCAAAATGTAAATAGCTTACAACATTGACGCGCGTAACACACTGTAAACAGTTATTGTGTTAATTGATGGAAAACTAAGTAGTTTCTGAATACAGTTTAGAAAAATAAATGCTTCATGAAATATTTGTGCAGTGAGGGGGCTGGTGATAGCCAAAATGATTCACAGGTATACATGGCGCATGATGGGAAGGATGGCTGGTGAGCTGAATGAACGGAAAGCAATGATTGGTTTTGTGGGTGTGCATGAGGGAATGAGAAGATATATGGTGGATGGGAGTGCATACAGAGGTTGGGGATGTGGACTATCTGGCCACTACATGGTGGCGGTGAGAGTCAAGGTACAAATGCGATGAATGATAAGGAGAGAAAGGCAGGAATATGTAGTCCATACAAAGAAGGTAAAAAGGTTGCAGTAGGAGGAAAAAACAGGATATAAGAGAGAAATGGAGGAGCTACTGGGTTAATACTCGTATGATTTGGAATAGATGGGGAAGGTGGAAGGTGTACGCAAGGAATTTACAGAAGAAATCTGTGCAGCATGTGAAGTGGTTTGTTAGGTGAAGAGAAGACGAAAGGGGGTGCTAGAAACGGCATGGTGTAATGAAGAAGTGGGACAAGCCGTGGCCCAAAAGAAGGAAGCATATAGTGAGTGCATGGAATGCAGAGGCATGGCGAAAATTTAGAGATGGATTATAGAATTATATGTCAAGAAGAGGACAGAGGGAAATGGGTCATAAGAGAGATCATCATCATTATCATCATAGTTTTTCTAAATTTTTGTGTCTGATTACTGTATTATCTACATCTCTCAGTATAGTAGGAATAGTGCTATGATAATGATGATGGTGTCAGTGATAACGGTAATTGAGATAATGATTATGAAGATAAAGACGATACTGAAGATAATGACTATTCTAACAGTAATTATATTAGTAAAAATAATAATAATAAACTAACATTTGTATGCGAATGCATTATATGTCCCAGGCTTCTTGTGTGAGAGTACATATAGGCCTATTTTATTTGCCCATGTTTGTGACTTATGAAAAAAATCTCAGAACCACCAAGATAGAAGGCACGTTCAGCTTCAGCCTACTCCACATAACAACCACTTTCGGAACAACAGAACTCGTCTGTCTATAGAGATGAGTTTCTTGGTATCCAACGGTTCCGCATCCATCTTTGTTGGTTCCGCGCCCATCTTTTACATTTTTTTTTTTTTTTGGGGGGGAGGGGGGCCATTAAAATAATTTCTGTACAAATATCTAAGTAGAAAATTCGCTAAGGGGTCGCAAGACATCAGGCATCAGTACTTGAATGGGCTAATCGTCTTTTTACACAAACGTGAACTCAAATTACCATCTCTCTCCTTCACTGCAGAAATCCAACGGTACATTACTACGAGGTCGTGATGATAGGTAACGAGGAAGCGCTATGGAAAGGTTGTGGAGCCACAGTATTATCTTCTGCCACTGAACTGCGCGAAATGAGCCGCTAAAGGATAAAATCGGGGCCAAGTTAAGGTGAAAATGATATAGTAATAAAACTATAAGGCCGTGGCAAAAAGCGTTGGTAACAGAAACACCCCCCGAAAGAGACAGTATAGAGAGCAAAAAAAAAAAAAAAAAAAAAAAAAAAAAATTTATAAAATGTCCGCCAGTAATAATAATGCCATCCAAAACAGAGTTGTCCAAAGCATACAGTCCATATGGGCGAGGTGTGACCGAAAATTTATGATCATTGTGGTGATTATTTATGGAGCTTATTAGTGTAAGCCTCTAATGCCGGACAGAGCACAATGTATGGTCCTCAATAAAATATCGCACAGCAAATGAGAATGGTTTTACTCCTGTGTGCATGAAGGGATATGACAAATCGTAAATTTTTCATTTTTTTTTTCTAGTAAAGTACTTGCATGAAAAAAAAAAATGTTTTCCTGTAAACAAGCGCAAAAGTGCTAAATAGATGCGGGACCACGAGGGCCATACTGTAAGGCTTTGCTAAAGCCTGCTGAAGTGAAGTACCTCACTTCCAGAAAATGGTAGTGAATGATAGACAGACAGGGTCGCTCCTGGAGATGGTCCTCGCATCTGAAAATGAGAGAGAGAGAGAGAGAGAGAGAGAGAGAGAGAGAGAGAGAGAGAGAGAGAGAGAGCAAAACTCATGCCACGCTCATTGTTGTGTCGATGACTGGAGAACATAGGCAGGATGAAATACAGACCGAATCAGAGAGTTTCAGAGCTGACCACTAATACAGTAGACCTATATATGGAGTTAGATTATTTGTTAACTCCTCCGCTCATTCCCTCTCTTATTTTTCTCCCTCTCTCCGCCTCCCCTTCACATTAACCCTCCTTCCCCTCCCTCCTCTCCCATTTCTCGTTCAACATCCTATTCCTTTCACCTCCCTTCATTACCTCTCCACATCCCTTTCCTTCAACCCCACCTCCATAGCGCTCCACCTATTTCTCCCTTCCTCTGTGTCTTTTCCTCCTCTCCCACACGCCGTCCCATTCTCTTTCCATTCCCTTTCCTCCCGCCCATTTTTTCTCTCTTCATTCCTCTCATCTTTTCTTCTACCTGTCTCCCTTCTCGTCATTCCCTTCTTTCCACAAGACCTCTCTCCTTCCCCTCCCCTAACCTTGACGCCTACACAACTATCTCTCCTCCTTCTTCCATTAATAATCTTCCTCGTCTACCCCCACCAGGATCCCCGCCCCAATTCTTTACGCTCCTTTCTCCACCCCCACTTTTTTCTCTCCCTTTACCCATTTTCCTTCCCCTTTTTTTGTTGCATCAGTACCACGTCCTTATCATTTTTATTCTCTCTTGCCGACCACCCTCGCCTTCCTCTACCCCCACTATCCTCCCCCATTCTCGTACCTGCTTTCCTTCCCCTTCTTCACACTCTCCTTTGTTTCCTCTCCTCTGTCTCTATCCCCTCCCTTCACACCTACCTCCACTCAGTTGTACTTCCTTCCCCACGCCAACCCCTTACATTTCCAGCTATCAGCTATACCTTTACGCAGAGTTGTGTGTGTGTGTGTGTGTGTGTGTGTGTGTGTGTCAGAGAGAGAGAGAGAGGGGGGGGGGATCAAACTGAATTCATTAGGTTCTGTTTTTCTGATATTTCGCCTTAACCCATTCAATTGTGTGTGGGTGAGGGAATCAGTCACTGTCAGAGGAGCCATGCACTCCATCACCTTGTTTTTTCGCTCAGGTCAGTGACTCTTGAGCCCCTTTTCCTTAGCAATTTATTTTTACGCTACATTTTTTGTTCTCGTACACTGTGCATGCCTTTGTACACAAGCATAGAGGGAGGCAAACATAACAGACAAGGAATTAGGAATAAGCTATATGCAGATCAAACTGGCAAGGAAAATTGCTAGGGACCTTCCTTAACCGACTTGAAAACGATCACTAGTTTCATGAGTATTCTACTTCATCTTAGGGGGCTATCAATCTCCTCTCCTGTACCTGTTTGTTCTGCAACTGACACATTAATATTCCCTTGCCTGATATGAGTGCATTCTGTCCCAGCAGTTGCAGTAGTAGTGGTAGCCGCAGACTCATGTGAACTTAAGCACAGTGAATTGGTGGCTTAATCTGTGCCCACACCAAAATGTTGCTCATTATTCTCCTAAATATGAACAGGTCTCTCTCCTGCACCTATCCATATTGCTAATAAGCAGATATAAGTACTGTAGCATAAAAAAGAAAGCTGAGGTGTAATATTCAGTATTATGCGTTAATCCTTGCCAAGATGCAGACCTCATACGATGCACAATGAAGGTGTGCACGGGTGAATCTGCAAGCCCCATATGAGGTACAATTTGCATTGGTTAAAAAAAACAAAAAAAAACGGGGAAGGTAAAATGCCTTAAAAATAATCAGCCTGCTAGGGGTTAAGGGAGGGGTGATATTAAGCATTTTAGCTTCAGGAGATTATGCACCCGTCCGTCGTATTCTCTTCTATTATAAAGCCTCCTTCCCACCTCTTCCTTAGCGATTTATTTTGCCCGTTACACCTCAGAGTTCTTTTCTACGTAATTATTTATGTCATTTTCACTATTATCTTGTATATTATTTATTGTTTGTCATTATCACTGTTCTCTTTGTAATTTACTGTGTCATTTGGATGTCGACACATTACCTAAATATCATGCAAGTGAAACTGACCGTGAAATGTGCAGAAATACGCTGTACACTCTAACGTGGGCTAAAATGACCTTCATTCCATTTTCACTGCTGATTCAGATAATGGAGTTAATTATAGAATATGATACTAATCACGAAGAAGTTCAACTGAAATAATGTAAAACCATAGTATTGTCCTCCTTTGCCACTGATCTACATGACATATATACTATAAACTACAAAAAGACGCTGTTCTTGAGTAACTTGTGGTGAAAGGAAATGATAGCCAGCTTCTTGTGTTTGCAGGAATAAAGACCGCACACTCCTTCCCTCTCGCCACAAAAGTGAGTTTGTTAAACCTAACAAAAATTCCAAACCCCTTTTACCCCAGTTGATGACCGGGTGCGTTCAGAATGGATGGTCGATTTAACTGCTAATCAGGGAGACATTATTTTTTCATAACCAAGACCATTGAATTTCATGTAACTTCGACTTAATATTCATATTGTTGAAGTGGATCAGTTCCGTCATGTGAAGACAAGTGCACTACTGTCGTTTCTTCATTATTCTGGGAGACATTTTATCATTTGCCTGGTCTTTGAAGTTGGTTCGCAACATTTTCCTTACTATGACATCTTTCAGTCTTTTTCAACCTCACCTACACCTAAACCCCTTCAAACTCCAGTGGCATTTCACGTCATAAGATGTTGAGAAGGGTTAGAGCAGCGTTTGATAGTGCTAGAGCGGAGTTAGTTAAAATAAGGTTAGAATAGCACCTTATTCCAATGGACTTCAACCCCCGTCAACTTTTTTCCGTTCAATCTCACCTCCACCTAAACACTTTCAAGCAACAGTATAAACTCACGTTATACAATGATGAATTGGATTAATGCAATGTTACAGTGGTGTTAAAGCAGTGGAAGGGCAATGCCTCAGAAATGTCGGGGAACTGGTTTAGGACTGTTAGAGTTGGGTTAAAATAGTGTAAAAGGAGTGTATTAGAAGTGTTAGAGCAGCGTCATAATAGTGTTAGAGCAGTGTTCTGGGAGTGTTCAAGCAGTGTTTTAGCAGTTTTAGAGCAGTGTTTTAGTAGTGTTAGAGCAATGTTAAACCAGTGTTTCGGAAGATGTTAGGGCAGTGTTTTAGTACTGTTAGAGCAATGTTAGAGCCGTGTTTTAATGGTGTTAAAATAGTGTTAGGGCAGAGATTGGTAGAATAAGAGCAATGTTGAGTAGTGTCAGAGCAGTGTCAGAGCAGTGTTTTAGTAGTAACAGAGCACTGTCAGAGCAGTATTTTAGTAGCGATAGGCAGTGTCAGAGCAATGTAGCATTGATAGAATATGTCAGTGCAATGTTTTAAACTTAATACAACAGTGTCAGAGCAATGTTTTAATATTAATAGAGCAATGTCAAGAGCAGTGGTTTAGTACTGATAGAGCAGTGTCAGAGCAGTGTAGTAATGGCAGGCAGTGTCAGAGCAGTGTTTTAGTAGTAATAGAGCAGTGTCTGCCAGAGCAGTGTTTTAGTAGTACAGGCATTGTCAGAGCAGTGTTTTAATAGTACCGTAATAGACCAATGTCAGAGCAGTGTATTTGTAGTAAGAGAACAGTGTTAGAGCTGTGTTTTAGTAGTGATGAAGCAGTGTTTTAGCAGTGATAAAGCAGTGTCATAACAGTGTTTTGGTAGTGATAGAGCAGTGTTGTAGTAGTGATAGGCAGTGTTAGGGCAGTGTTTTAGTGGTGGTAGAGCAGTATCAGAGCAGTGTTTTAGTAGTGATTGAGCAGTGTTTTACCGTAGCAGTGATTGAGCAGTGTTTTACCGTAGCAGTGATATGCAGTATTATAGCAGTGTTTTGGTAGTGATAAAGCATTGTTTTAGTAGTGATAGAACTATTAGAGCAAGGTTAGCAGTGACGTGTAGACTTTTAGTAGTGATAGGGCAGTGTTAGAGGAGTGTTTAGTAGTGGCTGAGCAGTGTTTTAGTATTGGTAGATCATTGTCTGATTAGTGTTATAGAAGAGTTACAGCAGAGTCAGAACAGGGTATTTCTTAATGCCTCATGGATACCGCCCCCTTACAACTCTCCTTCAATCTCACTTCCAACCTACCCCCTTCAAGATCTGGTGGTACTTCGCGCTTAGGCTGGATGGGATGAAAGCGATGTTAGAGTAGCGCTGGACCGCTGTTAAGGTAGTGCAGGATCAGTGTTATAGGAGTGTTAGAGCAGTATTTTTTAGTATTTCTGTAGTATTAGTGCTTTAGTAGTGTTGGTTCACTATTTTACTTGTGTTCGATCAGTGTTTTAGTAAAGTTAGAGCAGTATTTTAGTAGTGTTAAGTCAATGGTCTTGCGGTGTTAGTGCAGTGTTTTAGTAGAATTAAGATCAGTGTTCTAATATCGTTAGAGCAGTGTTTTTGTAATCTTCGAACAATGGTCTAGCAGTTTTAGAACAGTGTTTAAGTAGTCCCAGTTTTAATAGTGTTAGGGCAGTGGATTAGCAATGTTAGAACAATGGCCTAGCAGTGTTAGATCATTGTTTTAACAGTGTCAGAGCAATGTTTTAGTAATGCAGGAGAGCTGAGTTAGAGCAGAATTTTAGTAATATTGGACAAATGTTTTACTAGTGTTAGAACAGCGGTCTACTTGTGTTACAGCAGCATTTTAGTAAGGTTAGGATAGTGTTTTAGCAGTGTTTTAGTAGTGTTAGGGCAGTGATAGAGTAGCATTTGAATATGAGCAGCTCCTTATTCCCCAGAGATCCTCACTTTCTTGCAGCCTCCCCATCTCTGTATAAGCCCTTTGAAGATAAGGTGGTGAGTCAGGTCATAAGGGAGGCTTCAGCAGGGTTGGAGCTTTTTTTTTTTTTTTTCCTGCCATTTTATAACCCACAGCATATTTGTGCTTAAAACATTTTCAAAGTCAGTGTAACAAAATTAGAGACTTGGAGCACATCCATTCTTTGTACTTACATTTTTCTGTTACGAAAACATAGAACACTTCAACAAGGAAAGTTTGCTAAAGCACTTTACAGTTCACTACGTGCAGGGTTAAGTGTACAAGGAAGTTGAAAATATCGACACTGACAGTTTTCGAGGTATCACCAAAAATCGCAGCAAAAATAGAATATCGTGCGAAACAAGCCCTGACATAATATATACAGGTATATACAGTATATATATATAAATATATATATATATATATATATATATATATATATATATATATATATATATATATATATATATATATATATATAAACTTCCTAAACCAAAAGTATGAAAAGTTTTAAATAATTTCTCAAACACTAGAAGATGGACAGGTTTCTATATTGCACTTTATTTACGTCTATGTCAAACCATAACATTGTTCAGGAAGTACTTATTATTATGTCAAAGTTATTCTCACACGATTTTACGTAATTTGTGCTAGCATTACGAAAAATATCATTGTCGATGTTTTCAACAACCTTGTGGCTCAAAGTCACAAGAGGCCAATTGAACTGTCTACTCCATCCATTCCCTAGTATAGCAAGCGTGCATTACCCATTTAACAACGCTTTCCCGTCATTTTTCTGTCCAGTTCGTTTATGCAAGAGTTAACTGGCACTCTTAGGCCTTCGGGAATGCAATTGAAACTTTTACTCAATCCTCCCATTGCCTATGACCTTCAGTTTTCTGAGTGCACTATGTCCAGAGTCTTGGAATTAAGGGATCATCATACTGCTATTATTTGTTTTTCTGAAAAAGGAGATTTTTTTTTTTTCAGGCAGACGAGAAAAGGAAAGAAGATCAGGGAAAAATAGGAAAAGAGAGAGAGAGAGAGAGAGAGAGAGAGAGAGAGAGAGAGAGAAGATAGCTCAAAAGAAAGGCAAAGAAGGAGAATGAAATGATGCTAAAGAGTATGTAAGGGTAGTAAAGTTATGAAACACTGCAAAACATCACTTAACCACACTTTACAATTATCGCCATCGAGCTCGCCAACAAATTATTATTATTAAAGTTTGTTTTCTTTATGCAGAATGGTAGTTTCTTTACTTACTATGATGTAGGACAGAGAGAGAGAGAGAGAGAGAGAGAGAGAGAGAGAGAGAGAGAGAGAGAGAGAGAGAGAGAGAGAGAGAAAGAAAGACAGACAGACAGACAAACAAACAGGCAGACAGATAGACAGACAGACAGGCAGGCAGGCAGAGAGAGAGAAAGAGAGATTTGTTTGAATCAATTTATTACGCCGAAGGCGTCAGTCCAATGTACAATTTATCGACACATTGACGTTAATAACATCAGAATCAATTAGTCAAAATAGTGCAAAAAAGAAGTTAACAGTAACACATAAAAGGATTATGGCAAAGATATGTATGTACAGTAAATAATGTGAGGCAGGACCAGCCAGCACGGCAGCATCCTCAGCACCCACCAAAACGTGGGTATCGAGCGAGAAGGTCATCCAAGTTGTCGCCCAACAGCAGATACTGACAAATATCCACCAGTGGGCGTCCTCGGGGCAGCAAACCTTTGAGTTGAGGGCAGTGCAGACAGTAGTGTGCCAGCGTATTACTGTTGGGGACGTGACACTGATGGCACGAGGTGAAGTGGGGTGCATCCTCCAACGCTGCGACTTGCCACACTGGCCTGTAGCCGAGGCGTAACTTGGCAGCCACCACATTGTGCCTCCTCACCCTGAGTCCCCTTCGATGGTACTTGTAGCGGTGGTGGCGGAAAGCGTCATAATATTGGATGGAGATGCTGTGGGCTCTCTGACAGTCTCTGTGATGGCTGATGGAATGGAAGGTATGAGCATGGACCCTGGATAGGTAGCAGAAGAGTGAGGGTGAAGGACCATCACCACGGGGAGGTAGTCTACAGGCAGCTTTCGCTAAGTTATCAACATTCTCACTGTGAATAATGCCTATATGGGAGGGAACCCACAAAAACTTTACTGCCAATGCACGTTGAAGGACTAGGGCCAAAAAGGACAATGTTCTATGCACAACAATGTCTCTCGGTTTAGGGAAGGAGAGAGCCTGAAGGGCAGACTTAGAGTCACAAATCACCAAACCATTAAAACCTCGTTGACAGAGAAGACTGACTGCATCCAGTATGCCACACAACTCACAGTAAGCGGAACTGGCGGGGGCTGGGGGTCTGCAACCCACCCATCCCCCTGGCGGTGGAGCGACATCAGGGGAGAAGACAGCACACCCTGCTGAACCATCTGGCTGCAGGGACCCATCTGTGTAGAAGTGGTTCAGTGTGGGCTCCGAGGACGACGTCATAGCAATGGCCTCCAGCACCAGCTGTCTAGGAGGTGGAGGTGGGGGTGTAGTGAACCGACAGGGTGGGAATCATCCATGGTGGGGGACAAGGAAAAACTTCAGCCTCTGGAATGTTGATGTTTAGCCTCTGAATGAGAGAAGAGACAGTCTTAATGAGGACACGGCTGCCAGCCTGAAGGGGAGGTACACGTGGGCGGGGCTGCAAGGCATTTCTAATTACAGTGTAATAGTGGGGGACAACTTGAGGGTAATGGAGACATTTAAGAGTGACATGTGTAACCATTGAATAAATTCTGTCAATAATGGATGGCAAATTCAGTTCAGTTGCATATTGACAATCCTTTGTAGACATTGGACAGCCCAAAATTACTCTCATTACTTTATTTTGAAACATCCCAAGGGGTTGCAGGGATGACAGGGGGAGCTGAATTAAGGCAGGAGAGAGGTAATCTATAACAGAACAGATGAAGGTAATATAAATGGTTCTAGCCACAGGGATGGAGATTCCAGTAGTGTTGTTGACAAGCCACTTGAGGGGAGAGAGGCGATTTTGTAGCCTACACAAAAGATTCGGAATGATGGGGTGAGTGCGCTGTGCCCGAGTGGAGTAGGGGATGAAGACCAGTGCACCCAGGTAGAGGTACTGTCTACACAGAGGCATGCTGCACTCACCGATTGTGAACTCTGGAAGCAGCCTCGGGTTCCAGACCATAAAGATTCTGCTTTTTTCTGTAGATATAATCAAACCAAGAGGCAGACGTAGAAAGGAGGTGAGTAACTGCTGGAGTTTGTATGGGGATGTACAGTAGAGAGTATACATATGTCGTCAGCATAGCAGGTGATGGTGGTACCAGGGATGTCAGGTAACCCCGAGAGTAGTCAGTGCATGAAAACATTGAACAAGAAGGGACTAAAAACACCATCCTGAGGAGTTCCTAAATTGAAGGCTTTTGTAGAGCTGTACGTACCCTTGAAAAGGACCCGGGAGGACCTGTTGGTGAGATATCCTCATACCCACTTCAATAGTCGTCTTCTGATGCCGAAGTCCACCAACTGATTGAGGATAATGTCCCTATTGGCAACATCAAAGGCGCTCTTCAGATCAATGAAAGGAACCACATTGTTTGGGGAGAGGAGGGAGTATAATTGCAAGAGGCAGTGGTGTGTGCAGCGCTGTGGGAGGAAGCCAAAGAGTCTGCGAGACAACACGGATTCTAGCCTGAACATGAGACGAGTGAGCAATATCTGTTCCATCACCTTGCTGAAACAAGAGGTTAGGGACACTGGCCTAAACTCATCTGTGCCAGGCTTGGGGATGGGTACAATGGTGCTGCAGGTCCAAGCAGTAGGCACGTGACCAAGTTTGTAGCAAAGGTTGAGCAGGTGAAGTAAAAGGTCACCTGGTACTCGCTGAAGCTGTCAAAGAACAGAATATGTTATCCTGTCATCCCCTGGTGCAGTCGACTTACCCCGAGCAAGAGCCCGTCGCAGTTCATCCTCTGTGATGAGTGTGGTGTCCTTGACATCCTCCTCAAGCAGCACCTTCATCAACCGTAGTGCGCGATGACCTACACCTGCCAACAGTGCCATTTGAACATGCCAGGGGAGATTGTCTACTTGCGACCGTCTGACCCACTCGTCAATTAAGCTTTGGCCCACTCATCAATTAAGCTTTGGGCATACATACCAGGTTTGTAGTGGAGGGCAGTGGCGGGCTTCCTTCTTATTACTGTTCGTATCATCTGCCACATGGTCCCCACTCTTGTTTGCTGGTTGATTTTTTCTGTGAAATATTGCCAAGACTCGGCCCTGTATTTGTACTAGTTCATTCCTTGAGGCTTGGTATCGGTGAAGATGGTCAGTAGTAGGATCCACTTGAAAGAGAAGGCCAGCCTCCGATGCTGTCCTCTCGGCTTGCCGGATGCGGTGGGTGAGTGTCCATGAATACACACCCTCTCTACGTTGTATGTATAGCCTGGAAACATCTAGAATAGAAATCATGTGTTGCAGAAACTAAAGGGGAGTACAATGCCTCAGGTGACACCAGATCAAAAGTAGGGAAAAGGGTGGTCATGTAAGCAACGTAGTTAGGACAATACTTAGGAGGAATACTGATGCAGACACGTGGACGAGTGGGGGGGGTGTCTGTTTGGGAGTAAGTACTGGAAGCCGACAGCTACATGATCGAAGAAGAGAGCCGGGATGGAGTTACTCCTGACTTGGGCTGCAACCAGGCCGGCTGTGATGATGTGGTCTAGCGTCCCTCCACGAGAATGAGTAGCCCCTCCCGTGGTCCAGCGAGTAAGGTGGTTGCATTGAATGTATTGTAGAAGGTGGAGCCCATTTCGGTTCATCGTAGACAGATCTCCCAGGTCTGGATGACAAACGTTGAAATCCCCCATGTAGAGAATACCTTGGTCTGTTGGAGGAGAAAGGACATCCACAGCGGAGTAGACTGTAGCACCAGTCGAGCAGGGCAGTACTCCCGAGGTGGATGGAAAGCTGATGATAGGGAGTGCTGGAGCTCCCGTTTCATCAGCCCTCAGGACTAGTTCCTGACCATCCCCCTTTGCTGAACTTTTTCAGTGTTTCAGTTACACAGAGAGTAGGCCAGCATGCTCTCCAGTACAAATTTCTCTATCTATCTTCACCAAACTACATGCACAGTACACACTACACTTCTTATTCAAAATTTACCAAAATGGTGTCAATTCACCCAGCCTCGGAGTCCCCAGGGGGGGGGACCATAAATGCCCCTGCCATCTGCCCCTCTCCCGGTGACGACTCGAGGTGCCTGGAACCACTGTCTGACTCTCTTCTTCTTCATTTCTGCAACATTCGCGGCCTTTCATCTAACTTTCGCTCTGTTGAGCACCACCTCTCCTCCTCTAAACCTCACCTTCTTTTTCTAACGGAGACTCAGCTGTCTGAGGCAACTGACAGCAAACCCTTTTCTGTATCCTCCTACTTTCTCTATACTCATTTCAAAGCCAAAGGTGGCTGTTGTGTATACATACGCAACGACTTATCTTGCTCTCGTGTTCCTGAACTTGATTCTTCTGAATTCTCCACTCTCTGGCTTCGGCTTTCCTGTCATTCTCTGACTAAATATATCTGTGCTGTTTACTTATCCCCTAATTCTACTGACTATCAAAAATTCTTCGACTATCTTACTTCTACGATGGAACACATTCTGTCCATTTCTCCTGTCTCTGAAATCTCCATTCTTGGAGATTTCAATGTTCACCACCACCTTTGGCTCTCCTCTCCTTTCACGGATCCACCTGGTGAACAAGCCTACATCTTTTCTATCCTTAATGACCTAGAGCAGCTTGTACAGCACCCTACCCGTATCCCTGACCGCCTTGGAGAGAGCTCCAACATACTTGACCTCTTCCTCACAACTAATCCTTCTGCTTACTCTGTTAATCTTTTCTCTCCGTTGGGCTCCTCCGATCACAACCTTATTACCTTAACCTGTCCTATCGCTCCAGTACGGCCTGCGGACCCTCCAGGGAAACGTCGTCTCTGGCATTTTGGAGCTGCGGACTGGGAGGCCCTCAGGCAGTACTTCTTTGATTTTCCCTGGAATGATTATTGCTTCCATGGCCGTGAGCCATCTGAGTGTGCCTTGCGCATTACGGAGGTTATTCTCTCAGGCATGGAAGCATACATTCCTTTCTCATATCCATTGACTAACGCAAGAAAGCCTTGGTTTAATCACACTTGTTCTAATGCTGTCCGCAACAAGGAGAAGGCCTACAAAAGGTACCGGAGCCAACCCACCCCTGAATCACATAATCTTTACGTTTCTGCCCGGAATCGTGCTAAGTCTGTTCTTCGCTCTACTAAAAATAATTTCATCCATACTAAATGCTCTCAACTCTCCAACTCGAATTCTTCCCGCTCCTTCTGGCACCTTGCCAAAAATCTTTCTAACAACTTTACCTCATCATCCTTCCCTCCTCTTTTCTACTCTGATGGTTCTGTAGCTATTTCTTCTACTGATAAAGCAGATCTCTTCGCACAGACTTTCTCCTCCAATTCCACCTTAGACGATTCCGGTGCTGTTCCTCCATCACTTCCCCCCTCTGACTTCCTCATGGCTGACATTAAAATTTCTTCAGTTAATGTATTTTCTGCCATTACTGGCCTCAGTACTAACAAGGCATATGGGCCTGATGGGGTCCCTCCTGTTGTTCTCAGAAACTGTGCTTCTGTGCTTACATCCTGCCTAGGCAAACTATTTCGCCTTTGTCTGTCAACTTGTACCTTTCCTTCTTGCTGGAAGTTTGCTCTCATTCAGCCAGTCCCAAAGAAGGGTGACCACTCCCAACCCTCCAACTATCGTCCAATTGCTTTAACGTCCTGTATTTCAAAAGTTTTCGAGTCAATTCTTAATAAAAAAAATTTAAGGCATCTTTCCTATCACAACCTTCTTTCCGATCGTCAGTATGGGTTCCGTCAGGGACGCTCCACTGGCGATCTTCTCACCTACCTTTCAGACTCCTGGTCATCCTCCTTTCGGGACTTTGGCGAAAGCTTTGCCATTGCACTTGACATCTCAAAGGCTTTCGATTGAGTCTGGAACAAATCTTTAATTTCCAAACTGCCCTCCTACGGTTTCTATCCTTCTATCTGTACCTTCATCGCTAGCTTCCTTTCTGGTCGTTCTATAGCTGCTGTCGTAGACGGCCATCGTTCTTCTCCTAGATCTATCAACAGTGGTGTTCCTCAGGGCTCTGTCCTATCACCAACTCTCTTCCTTTTATTCATCAATGATCTTCTAAGCTGTACATCTAACCCTATCCACTCATACGCTGATGACTCCACCCTTCACCTTTCCATTCGGTTCCCGCAACGCCCATCGCAACAGTTACTTCAAGAAACAAGGGATGAGGCTATGGCACACCTAATGTCTGACTTGGCTCATATCTCTGACTGGGGTAAAAATAATATGGTTGTCTTTAATGCTTCTAAGACTCAGTTCTTACACCTATCAACCCAACAAAATCTTCCACAGGTATACCCACTAATGTTTAATAATATTCAGATTAATCCTGCATCATCCTTGAACATGCTTGGGGTTTCATTTACTCGGGACTTATCTTGGAAAGATCATATTACATCTCTTGTAAAATCTGCTTCCAAGAGATTGGGTGTGCTAAGCCGACTCCGCTCTTTCTTTACCCCTGCACAATCGTTGACTCTATACAGGGGTTTTATCCGCCCCTGTGTGGAGTACAACTCTCATGTGTGGGGAGGCTCCCCACATACAGCTCTTCTCAATAGGGTGGAGTCAAAGGCTTTTCGTCTCATTAACTCTCCTCCTCTTACTGACTCCCTTCAACCTCTGTCTCTTCGCCGCACTGTTGCATCTTTATCTCTTTTCTATCGCTACTTTAATGGTCACTGCTCCTCTGAACTGTCTGCTTGCATTCCTCCACCTCTACGACGGGCGCGTAGCACCCGTCTGGCAGCAAACTCTCATCCCTTTTCTGTCCAACTCTCTAATGCAAGAGTTAACCGTTACTCCCAGTCTTTCATTCATGCAACAGGTCAGCTCTGGAACTGTCTCCTTCTGTCTGTATTTCCTCCTGCCTATGATCTCCAGTCTTTCAAATGCAGTGTGTCCAGGCATCTCAAAATGATTGGATCTTGAATTTGGCTCTCTATTGTATTTTGTTTTTCTCTTGGAGGGAACTGTTACTGCGGGCTCATGGCCTTTGGTTCCTTCTTCCTCGCGTTAAAAAAAACAAAAAAAAAAAAAAACATCTAACTTACTGGGAGCAGAGTATACGTTGCATACCTGGATGCTGCCGCTGCCCACATTTGCCTTAAACAGCTGGTAGGTGGTGTCTGGATCATCGGACTTACGAAGAAATTGGTGCTGCAAGGAAGAGTGAATGTAAGTAATGAGACCATTTCGTACATGATTAACATAAGAAACATATCCTCCAAGCGTGGGGGCGTCACGGTGTTGAAGGGGGCCAACAAAAGCTTATTAAATGAGGACCACTAGAGGATGATGGCTGTACACATATGACTGAAGGGAAGCAAGTTTGTCAAATGCCATGATACCACAAGCATGCCATGACACAATGTGTAATTGCTTGGCCATATAACTGAATGGGATGTTTCCTTGAAGTGTGTGAACTGGGTGTGGACGAACCTGCCAAACGAACTGGTTTATAAGAGGGTGCTTGGTCACTTACTTAATCACAGTGTGAGGTGAAATGTCCAATTTCTCTGTGAGTGATGTGACTGAGTCAATCAAGGCTTGCTGTGTCTCCACAAGGGTGTTGAGGGTGGCCTCAGTGTTGGCTTGACTGGCAGCCAAGCTAGCCATGCGGGCCTCAATATTGTCAAGCCACAATTCAAGGGAGGCACACCTAGTTATAAGCTTGTCTACAATGGTGTGAAGGGCAAGGACCTGTGGAGGAGATGCAGGAGTGGTGACGATGACACGGTGATGTGTGGCTGAGGTGGTAGCGGCGGTGGTGAGGTGCGCAGCAATGTAGAAGTGGCCTTACATCTAGCACAACCATGCCAGACACTCACTCCCGGCTGTTGGCAACAAGGGCACCTCCAATGTTCAGTGACCTCAGGTGGTGGTGGGGGCCTTGAAGTTGGGTCCTCTGCATCCGTGGGTGGGAGTGGTGGGGTGCTGTGGGGGCAGGTGCAGGAGTCAAGACTCCCAGAACAAAATGCACACTTTTCCGGGGCTGAGCAGTAGCGTTATATGTGTCCAATACCCCAGTACTTGTAACACAATGGCTTGTCATTATCCAGCTGATGTTCCTCATAGGGCGGGAGACACGGCAGGAAACTAAAAGCAAAAGATGACGGTGGTGGGTCCTGGAGAGTCCAAACCACTGCTATCCTGTTAATGGGCGTACCGTCTTGAAAGAAGCAACATGCAGAGTATACACCATCCATTTCCTTACTGAGGGAGGGGTCAACACCAACCGGGTAACGAGTAACAAGGTAGGTCAGTAGTTTGCGAGGCCTGTCAGGAGAGTCTTGCTGGGTAAGTTTAAGAGCAAGAAAATCACCATGCTCTGCACTCTGCACAATGTCCAAACGCTTCCTAGAGACGTATACAAAACGGAAAGTCACTGCTGACATCTTGACCTCAGCCAGGGTGCGCTCAAGGTGGTATGCACGATTCACTTCCGCCAGCCATCGCAACTTGACATCAACCGATGGGTTGCCCTCAAACATGGTTTGATGTACTCATTCCAGGGTGCAAGGCTGGAAAGGAGGGAGGAGGGTGTGGAGGCAGTGGCCTGGGAGGGGGTGTGGTGTCACGGTAATCACTGCACTCAGAGTCCATACCTTCTCTCTGCCGTAAGACTTTAGAGATAGGCAATAATTGCTCCCCACTACTGTCGAGAAAGTCAGCGAGAGAGAGAGAGAGAGAGAGAGAGAGAGAGAGAGACTAACCAAACAATAAATTCCGCAGCCACTTCACTGAATCGCAACCTTCGAGAAACTGATAGAAAGTCTGCTTAAATAGACGGAACTTAGTTGCAAACGTGAAATACCTTGTGATAATGAGAATTAAATAAAATACAGAACGGAACAACATAAGGCTGCAGTACCGGTTGTTTAGAGTTGACTTAGGAGTAAAACGTTTGAAATTGCCCTGTAACCTTGTCCTATGACCAATGGTTCTCGAAGCTGCTTCATCTTTCCTTGGCCTTGACAATTGGACAAAACATTTATCTCAAATTGTATCAAAACTGTTCAAGTTGACCTTGCTTTGTGACTTCCATCTTGACCTGTTGTCCTCAGAATAGAGTCTCCATCCCTGTCTGACCATCAACCTTGCCACCAAAGGTGTTAAAAAAAAAAAAAGAATTGAGCTGTAGAGTCGGATATAAGATCGTGCCCTGTGACTTTGATCTTTGACAGATTTTTCTCACCATCGATTCACGTCATCACAGCCCTACCCTCAAGCTATCCACCAAATTCGATCTAAATTTGGTCAAAACTATTTAAGTTGACCTTGTGTGACATTGACTTTTGACTCACTGCTCTCAGAACCAACAGAACAACCACTTAGTGGACCAACTCTGCCACTATGTACTGTACCAACCAGATCAAAACTGAATTATTCTGGTTACACACGTGCTCACGCTCACTGAGCAGCCTCCACGCTCTGCAATCGGGTGTAAGAATGTCGCCGCACTGAAAGGAATGTGAGAAAGTAACTTAAAATGCACTAAATATCTAAAGAATCAAGTGCTGATATTTAGAAGCACAAGCCTGAAAAAATACCCGTCTTCAGTATAATTATGGTGAGGGAACTTAGGCAAAGGTCGCTTGTTCATATTCAGAGCTCACTGGCATTTTGCATAAGGGAAAAGTCAATTATTCTGGCTTAATATTAGAACTTGGATCTCTCTCTCTCTCTCTCTCTCTCTCTCTCTCTCTCTCTCTAGCACAGTTTTCTTCCTTCCACTTAATCAACTTTCTATTTTTACATGTTTTAAAATAAAAGAAACCAGGCATTTGAGAACATTGTGAACTTACCTTGTTGTTATGGTCTTTGTCATTATTAGAGAACACGTCGAACTAAGCTTTCACTGCTCTCAACTGTTATTCCTAAAGTAACCGTTTTCACAGGGTATACTCTTATGGACCACCTGATCCCTAACAGAGAACCTGCTTGGTAAATTTGTGCCAGTGATCTCTTGACTCTTAGGAGGGTCTGCCCTCTTTTCTATAGGAAATCTCTCACTTTCATGTGGTACACAAGATGTTCAACAAATGTCCCCTGCCCCACTTTGACGTTCCAGCGGGGAACTTACTGTCTTTCACGGATGTTGTGACAGCTGGTGTACCTCACTGACAGGGTAGGGGTCTTAGTTCACCTTCCAAGGACTTATAAGTGCAGCCTATGAGGAAAAGGAATTACTCTCTCCTCAGGAGGGAAAGGTCTCCTCAGAATGAGATGCTTAATGCCTCTTCCAGGCTTTTTTTCGTCAATCGTCTATGTGAGGTGGGAGGTCCATATGCCATGGGGTCTCATATTGTGGCTTCAAACCAGCCTAGCAGTTAGTGCTAGGGGGAACACTTTTAGTCTGATCCCTAACAGTGAACCTGCCTCAGTAAGTTTGTGTGAGTGGTCTTTTGACCCTTGGGAGGGTCTGCTCACTGTTCTATGTGGATTCCCTTGTTTTCATGTGACTAGAAGAATGTTCGACAAATGTCTCTCAGCCATACTTTGACATTCTGCTGAGGAAATTATTGCCTCTCATGGATGTCATGAGGAATGGCGTGCCTCAGAAACAGGATCAGGTTGTAGGGCACCCTCCAAAGGTTTACTGTTGCAGCATATAAGAAAAAGGGCTTGCAGCCTTCTCAGCAGAGGGCACTTACTGCTTCTCCTAGGCTTTTTTCTCAGCCATCATTTCATCACCCATCTCTGATGCGACCCTCTTTAGCCACAGATCCAGCTACAGGGGATGGTGACCTTTTGAAAGGAGGGGACAAGGAGGACGTGGGGGAATTTAATCATGCCACCTCATTCCCTGCATCTCCTGAGACCCTCTTAAGTTGTGGTCCCAGCTGGAAAGGGTGGTGGTGGCTCATCAGGGGTGGAGGCGACACTGCTCATGGAATGCTACCCAATAACGGTGAGCAGGCTTGGATGCTGGTTCAACTAAGTGGGGCCATACTAGAGGGACCTTTTAGCGACAGTTAGACTTACAGCATTTCCCCCAGACACTGAGGGGGTATGATAGCACAACTCGTTGCTGGTCCTAGACCCGGACAAATAGGGAGGGTTGAGGCTATCTGGCTTTAAAACTGGCCAAGATAAAAATGACCGTGCCGTATGGTGAAGATTTTTCAAACACGCAGACCCCTTATAGGACAGAAGAGATGGATAATAATGTTCTTATGGTCCCGCCCCCCACCTCCATCACTATTCAAGCTCATCTCACCCATTTGTCTTCCACCCCCATTTCTTTACTTTTCAACCCTTTCATTCTTGTAGAATATATTGAAATGGATCATCATAGCACTCAAGACTACAATACCAGTTTACCAGCCGCCTGCCAAATTCCAGCCCATTCCACCCGTCCCTTTATTCATCATACATTTTTTTTTTTTTTTTTTACCATCCCCCAACACCTTCATCGTGCAATGTACAGGCGATCAAATATATATATGAATATATATATGAGCTGCTTGGGAGAGCTCTTGGTTGTTACCAAGAATTACCTAGGAAATTTTTAAGCACCGAATTAAGAGGCGCTTGTGGACATGATGTTGAAGAGTTACCAAGCACTCGGTGCTCGAATGTCACTCAAGATACATTTTTCCTATTCTCATTTGGACTTCTTTCCATTTAATCTTAGCGATGTCAGTGGTGAACATGGCGAAAGGTTTCACCAGGAAATTGTCTTAATGAAGAGTCAATATCAAGGCCGATTCCTTCCAAACATAATGGGTGACTATTGTTGGACTTTACAGCTCCTACAAACACAAACGCAGAATGCAGAAACACTTCTAATATGCAAAAGTCTTGTAAGAATGTGTTGTATATATTGATTTGTGCTTAGCATTTGAAAAAAAAAAAAACTGTGATATTATTTTTTGTGACAATACATCGACTTATTGACACTTATTTAACGAATTTGCACGCCTCAAGGAATTTTCCCACACTTATGATATACTGTATCAAGGTTACCTGATAGCCAAATTTTAGAGTCAGATTAGAAATCAGGTGTATCAAATTAGTTACAAACAGCTGAGAAGAAGTCAGAACCATTTTGGCTGTTGACTAGTGTAGTTATTGCTACTGAGACAGAACCTCAAAATTTTATGTATTGTCATTTTTTCTCTTTTTCAGTGTCACTGCAAATTGGTAAGTCAAACTGCTTAATGGACTGCATTGAGATCAACTGTCACTGTTGTGCAGTTGTGCAAACTTTGCTAAGTGGTGCAAATTTGTATTGTATGGGAAGTCTTTAATGACCTCTGTATTTCTACGAGTGTCATAGGTGTTCAGGTTTCCACAAAAATGTTTCAGGTAAAGACAAGACTACAAGCTTGGACTCACCTGCACCACCTGGTGGGGTCAGGAAGACAGCTTCCTGTAGCAGAGCTACCAACTGTCCGGGATCTCCTCTGTTATAAACTGTATCTCAGGGAGACTATTGACCATAATAGGGGTAATTACAACACTGACCAACTTGTCACTGACCTTATGACAGCCTTGCTTTCTCAGTGGAGCAAAGCAATTCCTATTTTTTGTGGGTCAGTCATCAACAGCCATATCAGGATCCAAGCTAAGTTGAAAACCACGTGGAAACAGGCTAACAAGGCGTCTGCAGGCAGAGCAAAGCTGGAGGAATAAGACAGGTTTATGAGGAAGCTTGATAGATTGATGGACATTCTTACCTGCGAATGTGATATCAAGACTTGATCAGATGATGATTGCAACTCTGCCTGTGCCAGTGGAGTACATATAGATTGTCAATGAAGTAAAGAAAAAGCGATTCCAGTGACAGATATGGATCTCTAAACTTAATTTTAAAGGAAGGAATTTGAAGAATTTGAGGATGATTGTCGGATTTTGTGTTAGGGTGTATATGTTAATCTCGTTCACTACAGAGATCAACAGCAAATGGATACAAGGACCAAGGCATCTCCTATTTCAGCAAGAACTCTTTAGAGGCAAGGTCATACCAGCAGTGGAGATCAGCTTGGTATGGTCACAGTGAGTCTATACTCCAAGCTATGCTGTGTAGTGAAGATGACCTGGAAAGAAATGATGCAATAGAGAAGATACTGAAGATCAGAGGTGAAGGAGATGAGATGACCCAATTAGGAGATAATAGGATATGACCCATGAAAACACCATCAGTCAGTACTGAGGCGTCTTCACTCTCGAACCTTATTGACTGGACTTCAGAAGTCTCAGAACCTACCATACCTGCCATCTGGCATCACAGGTCAAGCAGTTTGTGAAGTAACCCATTGTTGTTCCTGACTGGCCTTCACACACCCAGTCAGTGGAGAGATGTGTGAGGATAACAACTGAAGCTGTTGCCCATGTTTATAGTCAGGACAGAAGAGATCACTGTCAGGGGTCAGGTGGTAAGCCGATAACTCGTGGGCAAAAACAAAAGCAAGAAAGACATGATGTCATTGGCTATTTTTTTGTAAAACCGTGTTAAATATATACAAATTGGTAATTTCTTGAGATAAGTAAAAAGGTTCAGTGTTGTAATGTTATTGTTTATATCGCCAATTGTAAATAATACTGGCATATTTCAGCAAAAAAAAAAAACAAAAAAAACAAGTAGGTTAGGATTGTTTAATCTACATTTTATAGACTGATTTGAATTCCCAGTACAAAAATGCAACGTTTTATCACTAACAGTTCTTGAAATTATACAAATAATAATGTTACCCCCAACTGACATATCCTACTCTACTATCATCTGGACATGAATATAATAACAATAACCAAATGGAACTGCCAAAATGGATCGATATAACATTCTCGTCAAGGCAGGTTTATCAAGGCGGATTTAAATCATCAAACATTTATTAGTGGTCATCATCCATGGCGTCAGATTGTTTCACGCTATATGTGCATTGGTAGTTTTTTGATTGACTGGAGGGTACCACAAACAATGAGGACAACGGACCCTTTTGTTTATTTTACTCTATGAATCAAAGGCTCCTATGATTCACCTGAATGAAATTGCTTGGCGTTAGTGCAATGTAACATGAAAGAAGCGACCCCGAGAGGATGTATGACACCAGCATAAATTATCACTAAGGCTCCTATGGTTCACAGTCGACAGAATAAAACCGTCTGACATTAGCTGGAATACAGTATTATAGCTGTCCCGACAAGGAATGTGTTGACAAAGCATCTGACGGTCTAGTGCAGTGGCTCACAACCTGGAGGGTTCCTCTCATGGGGGACGTGAACAAATTCCAAGGAGGCACTAGTTGCCAGAGGAAAAATAGAAAGTGGTGTTAACAAGTGTGTGTGTGTGTGTGTGTGTGTGTGTGTGTGTGTGTGTGTGTGTGTGTGTTCTTACCTAATTGTTCTTAACTAAATGTATCTTTACAGGAATGAGTCAAGCTCGTACTGTCCCGTGTCTTAAACCATAATTATCGTACATATCCTTAAATTTGTGAATTGTTTTGGCACACACTATTTCATTCGGTAGTGCATTCCATTGATCAATTGCTCTGTTTGGGAAACTGAATTTCCTTACGTCTTTATCACCTCTCTTCTTATGCAGTTTTTTGCAGTGTCCTCTTGCTGATGCTTCTCCATATGTTAAGTAATCATTTATGTCTATTTTCTCCTTCCCTGATATGCACTTATATAGCATTATCATGTCACCTCTTTCCTTCTCTCCTGTAGTGTTGGTAGATTCAGTTTATTTAGTCTTTCTTCGTAGCTTAGGTCCCTTAAGCTTGGTATCCATCTTGTAGCGGCCCTTTGAACTTTTTCAATCTTGTCTATGTGCTTTTTGAGATGAGGACTCCAGACTACTGATGCATATTCCAGGGTTGGTCTAATGAATGATGTTATTATCCTTTTTAGCATGTCTTCGTTTATGTATGTGAATGCTATTCTCATATTTGCAAGCACTGTATACATGTTCCGTACCTTCTCGCTGATGTGGTCAGCCGGAGATAGTCTGTTAGTGAATATCACACCTAGGTCTTTCTCTCTTTCTGATGTGTATAGGGTTTTATTTCCTAACTTATAATCCCAATCAGGTCTTTTTCCACTTTTACCAAACTTGATTACATGACACTTGTCCACACTGAATTCCATTTGCCATGTACTACTCCATTCATGAAGTTTATTTAATTCTTCTTGTAGCTCTTTACAAGAGTCTGTGTTAGTAATTCTCCTTTGTATTTTTGGATCATCTGCAATCATATTGAGATAGCTCTCATTTCCAGTGTTACTGTTTATATCATTTATATACACAAAAAACATGATTGGTGCCAGCACTGAACCCTGTGGTACTCCACTAGTCACTTCCTTCCATGATGAGTAGTTTCCTCTTAGTACTGTTCTCATTTCTCTTTTTATGAGTGTCACGGGTTTTTTATAATATCGCGGTGTTTTTAAAAATATATGCTTAAATATTATTTAATTGATAATAATATTCAATAATATTGAAGAGCAGAGACAATGATTGTCTTGCTACATCAAGCAACGATTACTTTACGCTGACTTGCTACGATTCTCTAAGAACGAGAATTTATAAACTTTCTCAACAGTACACAGCAGAGACTAATTACTCACAATTGCTGAATTACTGTACTGTTAGCCTCTGGAGAAAGTTACTTCACCCCTGACAATAAATAACTAATACTAATAATAATAATCAGGTCCTTGCTGATGCTTAACTCATATGGCACAACGGATTTTAAGTTAATACAACAAGACTGGTCTAAGTACCAGTTATGCATAGTAAAACGTTTATGCAAGCTAGGAGCTATATGGAAAATAAGCTTAATTTGGAGAAATGAAACAAGATTTTACTTTACACTGAGCTCAAGAAAAGGAACTGTTAAATTTATTGATTACAAAAAATAAATTTAACGTTACAATTCAAATCAAATTAATGAGACGCACTCACTCACTCACACAAAAGCTAAATACTTACGCCTAGGAAAAAACACCTTAACTAAACTCTTAAAACTAGGATTATACAAAAAGGAAATACCGGTCGATGAATGCTATGTATCACCCGGGGGGTGGGAGTACTGGGATTAACTGTACTAGTGGAGCTTGGGGTGCTAGCTGACCTCTCACACTTCTTGAGCACAGAACCTTTCTCCGTCACAGCAAACACTAGACTGAATTCAAAATACATTGTATGGGCAGGACGCACAAGCCACCGGAAGAAGGCGTGGCTAACGGTTTAGGCAAGCAGAGGCGAACGATAAAGAAAACAATAGTATCGCTCAGTACAGCACTTAGTGACGTGCATTAAATCGGTCACTTTTGAAAGTGACGAATGTTTTGAAAAGTATACTCCGAAATGGAGAGAGAAACGGTTAACTGAGCGATACACAGTGAGTTTTCCACTAATAGTTCGTGGCTTCTCACAAAAGGGAAATGTCGCGAATTGATTCGTGACATTACGCCCCTACAAAATTAAATTTTTTCCTTATGGGAAAAAATTTGTTGATATATATATATATGTACACATCCTAAGTCATTCACACAAGATTCACACTGTGGTGTGTGTGCTATCCTGCTACAGGAGAAAGTCGCAGTCGCCAGTGCGCGAAAAAACCTCGTATTTATGTTAATAGAAGCAAGCTTGAGGGAAAAACTCCATGACGACGGTGAAAATCCTGTACTCAGGTCAAACTGAGTGAAAAGTCGCTACATTTACACTGACAACTAATTGTTGTGTAGTGTGATGTATGTAATACACGGTGTAGGTGTGACAGTTGTAGTGTAACTGTACCTATGTGTAAAATGACACAATAATAATAATATGACGACGACGAAGGCAGAGGAGAAGAGGCGGCAGCGTGCGGCAGATGATCAGCTGGGCCGCACAGCAAAACTGCTACACCCATTGCTGAACCTGCAAAACCAATTGAGGTGGAGCATCAAAAGTGTCAATGAGACAAAATTCTTATTACGTTACAATTACTCTCTCTGCCTAGCAATCAGTACATGCTACGAAAAGTACACTCGAGGTCGCCATTAATTTTAGCACACAATTAGTGTCGGCAAGTTGAGAATCCTTGTGCAAACTCGGGTCTTCCATAGCCTCGAACTGCACACGGGTCCTCAACCTGTGCCTTAACCTACAGTACTTATATTAATATCGGGGAGCTGAGAATCCTTGTGCAAACTCGGGTCTTCCATAGCCTCAAGTCGCCTCTGCGGAGTTCTCTCTCTAACTTCCCCCTTAACCTACAGTACTTATATTAGTATCGGGGAGCTGAGAATCCTTGTGCAAACTTGGGTCTTCCATAGCCTCAAGTCGCCTCTGCGGAATTCTCACTTCCCCCTTAACCTACAGTACTTATATTAGTATCGGGGAGCTGAGAATCCTTGTGCAAACTTGGGTCTTCCATAGCCTCAAGTCGCCTCTGCGGAATTCTCACTTCCCCCTTAACCTACAGTACACGTGTATGTACAGGCCCTGGACATAATGTGTCCTGTGGGGCCAATGGGCGAGACGTCAGGTCTGCACCCACTTCACCACTACCCTGTCTCTCAACTGACTCAGAGATTACAGGTGTGGTTATGAATGGCACAGGAAGGGCATGTCCCTGATTAGTGGTGATACTTTGGCACACACTGCAGGAACAGACAAAACTATCTATGTCTCGTCCCATCCCTGGCCAGAAAAAGTCAGCTCGGATACGGCCCTGGGTCTTCCTTTTGCCCATGTGACCTCCTGAGGCTGAACAATGACCTCATTGTAACAATGCTAGGCGGTACTTGGCGGGAACGACAAACTGCAGTCGAACCTCGCCCTCGGGTGTTTGTGACTCACGGTAGAGCCGTCCTTGTTTACGAAGGAACTTGGCTCGACCTCCCCGTGAATACTTAATCACTCGACCCTTTTGTTTGTTCCGCATGGTAGCAAGTGTCGGGTCAGAATGTTGTTTTTGTACAACAAGTTGACTACACATCAGATCTTGCGGCGATTCAATGATCACTGGGGTGACACAATCTGGAGCCTCAGCCATGGCTCGCGTTACCGCAGCAGCCGAAGTCTGAGTAGCGTCATCGGAGCAACTATCCTTGACTCCATTAACATTTCCAATGATGAGGTCAAATAGAGGCTCTGGCATGACAACTGCAAGTGTCATACCAGTATAAAATGGAGATACCACCTGAATACATGCCTCAGGGAACAATCTCACTGATCCATCAATACGGTTTGCATGGATCTGTCGACCTGTATACTGCTCAGGCCGAACTAAACTCTGCTTAACAGAGCAACCTGAGGAACCGTTGTCTCTCAGGACCTTCACAGGAATGCCTCCCACAAACCCTGGCTGAACAAGGAAGGTACTGTCACCTGTGGGGGGTCCTGTGGAGGAAGCAGCAAGCCACTCATGAGGCTGCTGAATTGATGCAGTGAACATTGTGCCTTGTGGATTATATTGGGAAGATGGAACATTGGCCATCTGTGGAGGGGGGTTCACTGTCACTGTGGGACTAGTGAACTGTGGGGAAGTACCCACACTGGTAGGGACGTGACCACCATGCTGCTGCTGAGGAATGAAGGCTGCATTCGCTTCCTGCCTCTTTTGAGCTGGTGGTGAAAAAGTTTGTCCCGACGGTCGGTTGCGTGGCTGATACTGCTGCTGGTTAGGGTACTTGTTGTACCTCTTCCACTCAGGTTTCTGAGTGTTTTGCCCCTGGTCCTTCTGTGGTTTGCTTGGACCTTGGCCATTATTCTGAGAATGGCCTTGTTGCTGGGGTTCGGTCTGAGATGATTTCCCAGATTTATCAGGTTTTCTGTTCCAGGTGTTTTGCTGCTTGTGAGTTTGATACCCGTATGCAGTAAAGAATGCGTCAGCCTTTTCTGCCATTTGGCTGGCATCTTTCACCTGGCAGATCTTAAGCTGTGCTATGAGCTCAGCAGGCCACGACCTCTCTAGCCCGCAGCATAAGGTCAATTATCCCCTCACGCGTGGAAGGAGTTTCATCTTTCTCCATCCACTCATTTAAGTAAGCTGTGAGACGATCAAGGAACTGAACAGCTGTCTCCTTGTCTTGGAGACGAGCTCGCATGAACTGAACTTTGGCGTCGTCTACTGTGAGACCATACGCGTTAATGAGTGCAGCTTTCATCATCTCATATGTGAGATTGTCTCCACGAATTCTGTGGAGAATATCGAGGGCAGGGCCCTCAAATAGGCTAAGAAACTGAAGCAGCTTAGCTGCCTCATCCAGTTGATACATGTCTGCCATGTCCTCAAAACGAGCTATGTACGGCTCGATTCGCTCGCTTTCCTTGTATGAAGGAAGCTTGATGCGTGGGGTCGCCAGGACATGTGCAGGGGAAACGCTCGTGGAGCTTGGACCAACTGCAGCAGACGTGTCTGAAGCCAAGGAATCTCGCTTTTGCTTCAGCACTTCAAGTTCATGTCTCTCGCGTGCTTCTCACTCGGCACGTTCGTGTTCTCGTTCTCTGTCTCGTTGTTCACGCTCGTATTCGCGCTGTTCTCGCTCTTGTAATAGCTCGTGTTCGTGCTGTTGTCGCTCTTTTTCTAACTCGAGCTCGCGTTGTTTTTGTTCGTGTTCACGCTGTTCTCGCTCATATTCGCGCTGTTCTCGCTCACGTTCACGAGCGTCTTTCTCACGTTCTTGCTCGTAATTGAACCGTGAGAGAACGTAACTCTGTATTTTCTCTGGGTCAGTGAGACCCATATCTTTGGCTTCCTGTACATAAGCACTGGCTGCCATGGCACTAATTTATTAAGCAAACGAAACTGAGCACTGACTGCTTCGCAAACGAATGCTAATAATACAAATAAAGAATACAGACACAATCTAGTGGTGACCAGTCTTATCTAGTTAACTGGCAAAAAATAAATCAAAAATGTAAATGACTGGGAAGACTCAATAATAAACACAATGGGTACGGCGACTTCCCAGGAGTGAATAAAATCGTCTGGCGTTACCAAGACTAAACTAGAGTTAAGTACTCTATTGATTAATAAAGCAAAAATTCACTTGCTAAATCAACGGTAACCACCAGTAAACTTGTGCCTATAAACTTTAATGATAAATTCCTAAATATGAATGAGTGAGCACTATCTCGTGAATAGCTTTAGAGCTAGGAGTTAATATCCTGGAATGAGGTCGCCAATTGTCACGGGGTTTTTAATATCACGATATTTTAAAAAATATATGCTTAAATATTATTTAATTGATAATAATATTCAATAATATTGAAGAGCAGAGACAATGATTGTCTTGCTACATCAAGCAACGATTACTTTACGCTGACTTGCTACGATTCTCTAAGAACGAGAATTTATAAACTATCTCAACAGTACACAGCAGAGACTAATTACTCACAATTGCTGAATTACTGTACTGTTAGCCTCTGGAGAAAGTTACTTCACCCCTGACAATAAATAACTAATACTAATAATAATAATCAGGTCCTTGCTGATGCTTAACTCCTATGGCACAACGGATTTTAAGTTAATACAACAAGACTGGTCTAAGTACCAGTTATGAATAGTAAAACGTTTATGCAAGCTAGGAGCTATATGGAAAATAAGCTTAATTTGGAGAAATGAAACAAGATTTTACTTTACACTGAGCTCAAGAAAAGGAACTGTTAAATTTATTGATTACAAAAAATAAATTTAACATTACAATTCAAATCAAATTAATGAGACGCACTCACTCACTCACACAAAAGCTAAATACTTACGCCTAGGAAAAAACACCTTAACTAAACTCTTAAAACTAGGATTATACAAAAAGGAAATACCGGTCGATGAATGCTATGTATCACCCGGGGGGTGGGAGTACTGGGATTAACTGTACTAGTGGAGCTTGGGGTGCTAGCTGACCTCTCACACTTCTTGAGCACAGAACCTTTCTCCGTCACAGCAAACACTAGACTGAATTAAAATACATTGTATGGGCAGGACGCACAAGCCACCGGAAGAAGGCGTGGCTAACGGTTTAGGCAAGCAGAGGCGAACGATAAAGAAAACAATAGTATCGCTCAGTACAGCACTTAGTGACGTGCATTAAATCGGTCACTTTTGAAAGTGACGAATGTTTTGAAAAGTATACTCCGAAATGGAGAGAGAAACGGTTAACTGAGCGATACACAGTGAGTTTTCCACTAATAGTTCGTGGCTTCTCACAAAAGGGAAATGTCGCGAATTGATTCATGACAATGAGAAAGTCTTGCATCCAGCAAAACAGTTTGCCTCGAATTCCTCCTTGATGGTACAGTTTCCATAAAAGTCTTTCGTGTGGTACTGTGTCAAAAGCTTTCTTAAAATCTAAATAGATACTGTCCAGCCATCCTTCCCTTTCCTGTATTGTGTTTGTTACTCTGTCATAGTAGCTCAACAGATTAGTAACACATGATTTTCCTTTTCTGAAACCAAACTGTCTTTCTGTTATCATACTGTGTTCTTCTAGATGATTTACCCAAGCTTTTCTTATAAGCTATTCTAATACCTTGCTTACAACACTGGTCAGTGATACTGGTCGGTAGTTGAGTGGATTTTGTCTATTTCCTTTCTTGAATAAGGGGACAATATTTGCTTTTTTCCAAATATCAGGTAGTTTACCTTGACTCAAGGATTTCTTGAAAATTAAAAATAATGGTTTACTTAACTCCTTTGCACATTCTCGTAGTACCCAACATGAAATTTCATCAGGACCACTTGCTTTTCCTCTGTGTAATCTACTTAACTCCTCCTGTATTACTTTTTCTGCTATTTGTATATCTGGTAGTATATGTGGACATGCATGTTCCACATAGTCCCTCTCAAAATTTTTTTCTTCTGTAAAAACTAATTGGAAATTCTTATTTAGTGCTTCACAAATATCTTTCTCTTGTGTATAAGTGATTCCCTCATCCGTAATTGATTGTATTATATCTTTTACTTTGGTTTTGCTTCTGATATAGCTGTAAAACAGCTTTGGTGTTCACTATTTGCATTTATTATATCCTCCTCAAACTGTTTTTGGGCTTCCCTCCTTATTCTTGTATAATCATTTCTTGCCTGTTTGTAATTATTATATGCCCTTTCACTATTGTGTCTTCTGTATCTATTCCACAACAAATCTCTTCTTTCTTTTGATTTTTTACATTCTGTATTGAACCATTTCTGTATTTTTTTATCTGCTTCTTTGTGCTGTGGGATGTACTTCTGGAATCCTATTTCATAAAATTCACAGAATTTTTTTATATACAGCATTTAAATCGTCTTCTAAGCTCATTTTTCCAATCAACTTCTAAGAAATACTTCTTTAGGTCTTGATAATTTCCCTTTTTATAGTTTAGGCTCTTTTTGTAACTGTCATTGCTGTTTACTATGTCATATGCTATCCTGAAGTTATAATTTAGTACTGCATGATCGCTTTTGCCGAGTGGAGGGTGATATATTAAACTGTCAATATCATTTTATTGCCTAGTAAATATTAGATCTAGCACTGAAGGTACATCAAGTCCTCTTTTTCTGGTGGTTTCCCTCACATGTTGCGTTAGGAAGAACTCTTGTACGAGATCCAGGAGCTTTTGGTCCCAACAGCTTTCTTGGCTAATTATATCTAGAGTATTCCAATTTATATTTTTATTGAAATCCCCAGTTAGTATAATTCTTTCTGATTTCTCTTCCATTTTATGTAGTAATGATTTTAAACTCTGAATTGTACTCTCTGCCAGGTCCTCATATTCATCTCTTTCCCATGTGTTTGATCTGGGTGGCATGTACAAATTGGCTACAATTACTTTACCTTCAGATGTGTTGATCTCTACTGCAATCAGTTCTACTTGTGATGGTATATCTAGTTTTATTTCATTGACTTTTAGATTTTTCTTAGTTAATATTATAATTCCTCCTCCTTTTTTTAAATTTCTGTCTCTTCTCCATATATTGTATTCCTCTAAGTTTAGTATGTCATTGAATATCATTGGTGTTAATTTTGTTTCAGTTAGGCATATTATTTGTGGTTCATTTTCTCTGACATAATCATTTATCTCTAGTAATTTAGATACCATTCCATCCACATTTGAGTACATCAACTTTATCATCTTGTTTATATACTTGTCATGACATGGTTCTACTACCTTCCTCCTTTTTATTCCCTCCTGTTTGTGTACCACTTTCGTACCTGTAATCCTATTACTTAAAAAAAAAAAAAAATTCTTCTCCTCTTCTGATCTTCCCTCATTATTTGTTTTTGCTTCCTCCCTTTTCTCTTTCAGTAATTCCAGTTCCTCTTGTGTTAGGCATCTTTTTATCCATACATTTTTGAACTCCTCTTTTTCCATAAGATTCTTTGCATTTTTTAGTATCTCTTCCACAGTGTTTACACTCTGGAAAGTCACCTTTAGAGGTCTTGTCTTGCTTTTCTCATATTTCGAGATAAAATGTGTGTGAGTGTGTGTGTGTGTGTGTACAAAACGATGAACCATCGATTAAATTCCTGCATGTATATACAGTATTAATAATTATTCCGCCTCCGCTCCAGCTAGGCACATTTTTCTTTGTATTCATGTACTGTAATGAATTGGTTTCGTTCCTTCTCTGTCTGTCACCTAGTAACCGTCCTAATTTGTTATTTTTAAATGGCATTTTCGAGATAAAATATACCAAGAAGTCTTGCATGATATTTATTAATGCCTGAACATAAAAATAAAATGTATTCCTTCTTAGTCACTACAAAATCTGCCCTGCCGTTTTCACTATTCATTTACTGTAAACTGTGGCAGATTTCAAGTGTCAGTCGCTCGCCACATCCACAGGTAACACCTTCCGTTTTATCACAGATTTATTTCTTAGACTGACTGATGCTTTGTTAAGTGAACGAATCAGTAATAACTGACTGTACGTCTGTAAATTAAAAACAAGAAGAAAATTTGACAAGTGCAAAAGAGACGAAAAAGTACGTTTTGGTTTAAGGTTTGTGACTGTGAAGTACTGTTTTACAGTCATATTGTAGTTGATAACTAACAAGCATCTGCTGCTGTCATGTTTATGATGTATTGTTTTATGACAATGTGGAGGCGTTTATGACCAAGTGGTGAAGCTTCATCACAATTTGGTAGTGTTTATAACTATAGTCGTGTTGCTATGGTTATGATCATGATCGTTGGGTGGTGTGTTTTACTATGTGTTGATAACAGATGGCAATGTGGGAGTGTTACCTTCAACGAGGTGGTATTCATGGCCAGGTGGTGGTGTTTAGGACCATTTGGCCATGTTTATGACCGTGTGGTGACGTTTGTGAACTTATGTGGTGTCCATGAACATGAGATGTTGTTTATGACTACGTGGTGTTGTATATAACCATGACCATAACCATTTTGTGGAATTTAGAACAATATGGTGGTGTTTATGACCTTGCGGTTCTCTTAGTAATCATGAGGTGATTATAACTTTTTTTGTTTTTTTATGCAAAGAAGAGGGAACCAAAGGCCCTGAGCCTGCAAGTTGTTCCCTCCAAGAAAAACAAAAACAAGGTAACAGACAGCCAAATTCAAGATTTGTTCATTTCGAGATGCCTGAACACACTGTGTATGAAAGACTGGAGATTAGAGGCAGTAGGAAATACAGACGGAGGTAGACAGTTCTAGAGCTGACCTGTTGCATACATGAAGGATTGGGAGTAATGGTTAACTTTTGCACTTGAGAGTTTGACAGAAAAGAGTTTGTTGCTAGACGGGTGCTACTCGCTCGCCGTAGTGGTGGAGGGATGCAAGCAGACAGTTCAGAGGAGCAGTGACTATTGAAGTAGCGGTAGAAAAGAGATATAGATGCAGTAGTGCGGCGAAGAGATGGAGGTTGAAGGGAGGAAGAGGAGAGTTAATGAGACGAAAAGCCTATGACTCCACGTTGTTGAGAAGAGTTGTATGTGAGGAGCCTTCCCAAACAGGAGAGTTGTACTGTACTCAGGGGCGAGTAAAACCAGTGCATAAAGTCAACAACTGAGCAGGGGTAAAGAAAGCTTGGAGTCGGCTTAGCACACCCAAAATCTTGAAAGATTTTACAAGAGAGGTAATACTCCAATTTCCACTCAATTAACGCCGGCGTGCTTCATGGGTCAGTTCTGGCACCAACCCTATTCCTGGTTCATATTATTGTTCTCTTATCTGTCACCCACAGTCCCATCCATTCAGACGCAGATGACTCAACACTACATAGTTCATTCACACTCAGACACCCATTTACAAAGTCTAATATCTCTACCTCTCAACTCAGTACAGCCATCTCCATAAATCAAGACCTATCTACGATCAGTGAATGTTGAACCTTGTCTCTTTTAATGCTAGTAAAACTAAATACAGTATATACAGTTTACTAATAGACAGATATTGCCAGATTCGTACATTACCTTCAGTGCCACTAATATTCTCATCTCCAAAAGTATTGAAGTTCTTGGCGTCTCACTTAACAGTGCCCTCAGCTGGACCTCTCATGTTAGATCACTTGCTAAAACCGCCTCAAAGAAACTTGGATTATTGTACAGAGTCCGTAACCTCTTCGCTGATGAGCAGTTAGCCATGATTTATAAGAGTCATGTGTGCTCTCAGCTTACATATTGCTCACCCTTGTGGAATGGATGTGGAGAGGTTGCATTAAAACAACTAGATAAAATTCAGAACAAAGCTGTTAGAATTAATAACAACCTGCCATTACAAATAAACTACCTCCCCTTCAAGTAAGAAGGAATGCTGCCTCCCTTGCATTATATTACGTTTTTTTTTTTTTTTTTTTTTCAAATGCTCAGACGAAGTTGCACCCATGGTGCCACCTCTCCATGCCTACCATCGTGCTACTCGGGCATCTGGTAGCGCTCATGACTGGAATGTCACTCAACCATATTGCAGAGCTTCTGCCTATCAGAATTCTTTCATTCCCCGAACTGTATCTCTCTGGAACTCGCTTCCCCAGAGTTGTTTCCCTCCAAATTTCAACCCACAGCTGTTCAAGTCTAACTATTACAGATATTTTATGAACAGAGGACACCAGTAATCTGGTGCATGGATTAATTTTTTTTTTCATTTGTTTTTCCTTCCTCCGTTCTGTTATTAAAAAATAAAAAATGTGCTTTCCAAGATAAGTTCCAAGAGAACGAGACCCCGAGTATGTTTAAAGATGATACAGGATTCGGCTGAAAATTGTTAGAAATTAGAGGCTACTCCTGTGGGAGATTTTATCCGGTTGGTAGATGGAAGAGCTGAGTGTTTGATGCATTAAAAAGAAGAAAATTATTTTTACCCCATTCAGAGATATTTGTCAAGTCAGACATTAGGTGTGCCACAGCCTCATCCCTTGATTGTTAATGTTACTAGTGAGATGGATGCTGCGGGAAGCGATTGGAAAGGTGGAGGGTGGAGTCATTAGCGTATAAATGGGTAGGGTTAGATGTACAGCTTAGAAGGTCATTGATGAATAAAAGGAAGAGAGCTGGTGATAGGACAGAGCTCTGAGGAACACCACTATTGATAGCTCTGGGAGAAGAACGGTGGCCGTCTACAACAGCAGCTATAGAACGATCAGAAAGGAAACTATAGATGAAGGCACAGATAGAAGTGAAGTTCATAACCATGTGATGGTTTTTATAACCGAAAAATGTTGTATTGCTTCCAAATGGAATTTTTATGATAATGACGAGATATTGTTTGACCATTTGGTGGTGTTTATGACCGTGACGATATTCTTTTACCATGAGGTCGTTGTCATGACTATGTTTTGAAGAGTAAGAGCATTCTTTGGTGCCTTATGATCATGCAGTAGTGTATAGACCATGACCTAGTTGTGGTGTTTACTACCATAGCCATGACCATGTGGTGGTGATTATGACCATGTGGCAGTATTAACAAACGTGAGGTAGTGCTTATGTCCATTTGGTGGATTTTGTGAGCTGTCTTGTGCCGGTATTATATTAACACTGTGTTTGTGATCCAACGATGTCCGCAAACAAGTATACTATCTCTGTGAGAACAGCTTATCTTATTCCACACCGCTAGTTATCAAGACAAAGTACAGGAGAAAAAAAGTGAATAGTGTAGTGATCTGCACTGTCCCTTCTTGCACACGAGCCCACAGCATATCATCAGTGACAAAATTTTGTGTGTGCTGTATACTACCGAGCTCCTTCTGTGTACTTGTTTTAGTTATGAAATATATTAAAAGCAAAACAGAAATCATGTTTCTTTTTCTTAGTCAAAGTAGGTGCAGGAGAGGGACATTTTAACGGGGTACCAAACCTGGTGGCTCCAGTGCTTGGTTATATAAAAGTCCCTCAACTACTCGCTTTCCCTGAAAAGGAGGTTAGTGGACTGCAGTAAGGCTAATTCAGTCCGTATGCGACTGGGTTGACGTCCACTTAAACCTGTGGCAACAATAGCAACAACAATAATTCACGAGGAAGTATGATGGCAGGAAGCACGGAGAGATGGTGTGGAGACGTGTAGTCAATCTGAAGGGGACACGACCCTTAAAAGGTTGACAAATGCTGCCCTAGTGATACAATACTTGAGTCAAGAATGATCATACCCCACACGCAAGTGTACGAATGATTAGGATTTTTTTTCCCAGTAGCTTAAGTAGGTCTCCTATCCCATAATACAGGATGGTCTGTAATGTATTCCTTGTGAATTTTAGGCTACAAGGAAAGTAAAGATTTCGAAATTATTAATTTTCATGCCATCAACATAAATCACGTTTAGAATAGATGAATATCATGTGATAATAAATTTAATGTAATATCAACAACCTGCTCAATGATGTAATGTACAAAGGGAAGTTAATAAGCAATTTTTCAATCACTGTGAAACGATAGAGGGTCTTCAATATTGTACTTTCCATATTTACAGGAACATTAAATCATAACATTCTTCAGCAATTACTTTACAGAATGCAGAAGCTAGTTTCACACGATATCTTTCTATTTCAGGCGTGATTTATGTTGATAGAAGGAAATTTATTACTGTCCACATTTTAAATTTCCTTGTAGCTCAGAACTAACAAGTGGCTAATGAGCACGCCACTAGAATCTCTCTTACCACTAAATTATGTATCGCAGGGAAGACTCAGTCTGCTGGTGTAGGAGTAGGTGTGGCCTTGGGAATAGGAAATGAATAAAGGATGCAGGATAGCCATTGATTTAGTTGACTGATCCGTCCCTGGAACACACGAGAAATTGTTCATCGTGTCCCTACACCAAGAGATAATAATGAATATTTTACCCGTGTGCTCTCAGTGTCCATAAAGGGATCTGTGCTATGCATTTGCAAGCGGTAATAAAGGATGAATCCCCAGGATACGGAAAGATAAGCATTATAACTGACCCCAAAGGCCGGAGCCGCCATGCTAATATTGTGGTCCTTCAGCAAAATCCCTCACGCAGAAACCCTGGACATTAATGGGTTACGTATGTACCCTTATGCATGTATACACAAATATGTATCCAAATGTGTATTAACTGTATATCTAGTAAGAAAATATATGCCCTTATACTCTGTACACCGTATATCAAAGAATTAGTGTATGTGTGAATGTAAGTATCATGTATGTGTGTATACGTGTGTTTGAAGCTGAGTGTATGTGTCTGACAAAATGTGTTTACCCTCAGAGGCCAAACACTTTGAACCCCCCCCCTCCACACACACACGCATGCAGTCTACCCGAATCAACAAAATTTAGTCAGTGATGAAATGGGCACTGGGGGTTTGGCAGAGAGAGAGAGAGAGAGAGAGAGAGAGAGAGAGAGAGGTAGATATGCACTAAGCCTATTTTAGACTCTCTCTCTCTGTTTCATAAATGTACATTCAACAAGCGCTCTCTCTCTCTCTCTCTCTCTCTCTCTCTCTCTCTCTCCTTCTTTATAAATGTACATTGAACAAGCTCTCTCTCTCTCTCTCTCTGTTTATATATGTACATTGAACAAGCTCTCTCTCTCTCTCTCTCTCTCTGTTTATAAATGTACATTGAACAAGCTCTCTCTCTCTCTCTCTCTATTTATAAATGTACATTGAACAAGCTGTCTCTCTCTCTCTCTCTGTTTATAAATGTACGTTGAGCAATCTCTCTCTCTCTCTCTCTCTCTCTCTCTGTTTTATAAATTTACATTGAACAAGCTCTCTCTCTCTCTCTCTCTCTCTCTCTCTCTCTCTCTCTCTCTCTCTCCACAACCTTATCAGAACCTTCTGTGCATCTATGTATCTGTATTTATATCCATGCTTCTGAAGGGAGAGCGGGTGTCACGTTTTACTCGAAGTGTGTGTGTGTGTGTGTGTGTGTGTGTGTGTGTGTGTGTGTGTGTGTGTGTGTGTGTGTTCGTGGACATGACTCGGATTTTCACACTGATTAGTGAAGGACAGTCATATATTTCATACATTTGGCGGGAGGACTAAGGTCAAGGCTGAAGGCCACCTAACAAGCTATGTAGTTTGTGTTTGACTCTTTCTGCTCAGTAGAAGGGATAAGGGTCATGCAAGAAAGAAGGGATTCCATTTGGAGAACAGTCATGTATGAAAGTCACTAATATTGTCAAAGTTAGATGTGTGTGTAAAATAAGTAAACTAGTTTGGATCAGATTTGGATCAACCTTGATGGATGGGTTAAGGGTCAGACAAAGGCTTGACCTAGGCTACTGTTTTTCAGAACCAAAGACAAAAATCAGATATCAAGGTTAATTATTTAAACAGGCATTAACCAAATAACACTAAGCTCTCCGAACGGGTAGAACATGGATAAAGATTTTAGATTTTCAAAAGAATCAGTCAAAGGACAAGGTCACTGGAATAGGATTGAGGAAAAGATCACAGAGCAACCTAAGCCGTTTTCATTCCATTTGGATCAACCGTGGTGAAAGGGTTAAGAATCAGTCAAGAAAGAAAGATTCCAGGTTGAGAGCAATCTTACAAAAGTTGAGGAGACAGGGCAGAGTCACAATTATGTTCGGCCCTTAGACTAACTTTTAGGCACGGGTGGTGCACTCTCTGATTGCTCCTTCTTGTGACCCGCCCCCGCCCCGGAGGGGCTTGGGGACGGGTATTGATTTCGTTCGGTTTGTCTGTCTGTTTGTTTGTCTTTCTGTCTGTCTGTCTGTTAACATCTTTAGGTGAAAACCAATAATGCGATTTTGACTAAAATTACAGGGATGATGGGCTATGACCTTCTGATGTTGGGCCAAATTGGGCCAAGGTCCAGACTGTAGGTCCCCCAAAATGTACAAATATATATATATATATATATATATATATATATATATATATATATATATATATATATATATATATATATATATATATATATATATATATATATATATATATATTCACCATAATTCCTTTCAAATTCGCCATATCGACTTAATCCAAAACTAAAGGTGCATCTTTCAAATTTTCATCCAATAACATGCCTCATTACATCAGGGAGGGGGGGGGTCAATGTCAGGTGGGTCGGGTCTAAAATTTCAAAATAGGCACAAAATAGCCAATTTTCACCCGATTTACTCCAAATATGATATGTGATATTTTTTTTTCTTTTTTTTTAAACATCCTGTTGTGTTTATACGTCAGCACTAAAATAACTGCCGGGGACGGGTTAGCTGTGCCTTGCCACTGTTTCTTGTTATACAATATATGTAACAGTTTATCTAAAATAACTGTTTCATATTATCAGTCCACCTTTTTCGTTGTCTGTCTCCCCCTCCCCCCTTCTCTCTCTCTCTCTCTCTCTCTCTCTCTCTCTCTCTCACCTCTCCACGAGGGGACAATCAGACCAAGGCAATTTCATAAAGTATGTGTGCTATCTTAACCCAGCACTATTACAAAAGCCTCCAGATTCTGTTCCGGATGAGATTGGAACTAGAGAGAGAGAGAGGGAGAGAGAGAGAGAGAGAGAGAGAGAGAGAGAGAGAGAGAGAGAGAGAGAGAATTGCAAAATACTGTACCAAATAGCTCAATATTTTTGTAACTGATGGAAAGAGGATAAAGAAATGTGTGTGTGTGTGTGTGTGTGTGTGTGTGTGAGAGAGAGAGAGAGAGAGAGAGAGAGAGAGGGAGGGAGGGAGGGAGGAGAGGGTATGGTCGAGAATTACCACTCTCAAATCCCATTCAGCCAATCCCTGTCACGTTGTATGCAGTGTGACACTGTCTCTCTCTCTCTCTCTCTCTCTCTCTTATTTTTTTTTTTATTTAACTGTATTTTCATTGAAAAATCCATGAAAAGGAAGTCACATAATTATTCCCCAGTGAAAGGTGATGACCATTATATTTTCTACCTGTTAACACTATGCGATTTAGTTCAGCCTATGTCAGACCTTTTGTAGTGAAGAGGAATAATGTGGTCATGGTGGTTATGTGCTAGAGTTGGATGATTTACTTGGAAATTCTAGGAGAGAGAGAGAGAGAGTGCGCGTACGTGCATTTACTTGTGTGTGTGTGTGTGTGTGTGTGTGTGTGTGTGTGTGTGTGGTGTGTGTGTCGCTTCGTGTGACCAAACCACCTCATAGTATTTTTTGTATTATTTTCATACACTAAAACCAACGTACATGAACAGTAACGTGTCCGTCTTCCAGTCTAGGCGTGCTGTTGGAGACGCAGACAGACGCAAACATTTATTAATAAATTAAGTGCTTTTTGTATACCTCTTCATATGTATGAGTATGAAAACAAAGAAACAGACAATCCTTAACTTGCAGGCGTACCGGCGTTGCCCGGGCAAAACACTACTATCATGTACTCTGGCATTGCCTGTGACCCTGGATGACATTTCCCACTGTTGGAGAAGATCCGCAGGATTCCAAACACATTGATCTTATGTTCGTCATTGGGGTCCATTTCCCCAGGGATATAGTTCCCATGGACCCGTCCCTAACATGGATCTATCATCTCACTATCCACCCACCCACCAACCCTACCCTCATGTAACCAGCCCTGCCACCCCACCCATCCATCCACCCATCCGTGCCGCTGTAGCCAATAATGATGTTGCTACAGAAGTATCAAACACAGCGATAAATGGCTGTCATGTTTCTACCATGTCGACTTGATGACTGTAATGTTGTAAAAAGTTTTACCTGTTAGAACTAAACATTTTTGTGTTTATTCCACTCGACCTCCATGGAGAACAGACAGACATCATTCTATCTATCTATCTATCTATTGCCAGACACCATAATCCCGTAAGGGGTGGCCATTTGACTTTGAGTTATTTGTTTTACGGGGAGGGGCACTAAGCCTCCACCAACCCACTTGTTGACATGTAGGGAGCACGTATGGTCTGGTTATATTGTTACCACCCAGCAATGTAAATGGTTTCCTGGCTTACAGGAAACCATTTGGCTTGTCACTCAATGTAAAGCCACATGTAAAGGAAAGAAAAGCAATAAGAAGTGACAGGAAAGATGGGAGAAAAAGGAAGAGAGGAGGGCAGGCACAGAAAAAGAATGATAAAGACTAAGGAAGGAGTAGGCAGCACTACATCAAGTGAGTGGATGATGGTCGCCACCACCTACCACATTCTCATTTATGTAAATATGTATGTGTGTATACACGCGCGCCCATACACACACACACACACACACACACACACACACACACACACATATACATATATATATATCTCCAGTGGCTCAATGGATTACAGCGCTCCGCTCTGACCGAAGGGTTGGAGGATCGAATCCACCCAAGGGTCATTGGTAGACATCTGGAAGGGTATCCGGTCATAAAGTGCTACACGCTCCAGTCCAAAAGTCCTCTACCCAGGGGCAACGCCTTAGCCCCTCGGGGATACCTGGTGTAAAACCAAATTATTATTATATATATATATATATATATATATATATATATATATATATATATATATATATATATATATATATATATATATATATATATATATATATATATATATATATATATATATATATATATATATATATATATATATATACATACACAAAGTAGAGATATTAAATTTACTCAAGCCACTAACGCAGAAACACAGACACCCATAAAATTTCCAGGGCATCATAAAATAAGTGCACTAATAAATATATGGGTAAAATAAAATAATATCACTAGTGCGTTTTTAGTAAGCGATATTATTATTATTATTTTATCAAATTATATCGGTATATCTTTCTTCAATTGGATAAAATCGTCTGGCGTGCGCCAAATAGATATCTGGTGTTGGCCAGAAAGTAACACAAGGCTAAACTAGTCACAGCGAAAGTTAACACACCATTAATCACTGCTGTTCACCCATGGCAATACAGTCGTCATTCCATAGTCACCAACATCGAGGGTGAACCATTAAGTAAGAGAGTGCCAGTTCATTTCCGTCACTTGGAAGGTTAATCTTTCCCCCGGTGACAGCAGCAAACGGCGTCGCTTCAAAACACCACATGGTGTCAGAGGTCATCAACGGGGAGAGCTGCCGGGTGTTGTGTACAGATCCCCAACTCTTGTATCACCACGGCGACCATCATCACTCACTCAGCAAACACGACCCGCGTTTGATAGTGCGATGAAGGATTACAGCGACTGACAAACACTGTCTGATTCTTTTTTCTTTTTTCTGGCTAACGATCCATGTTATTAAGTCATCTTTCGAATGGCGTGTGCTCGAAAGGGACGCTTTCATATGAGCGCACAAATCTAACAGTTTGGCTCCAATGCCGGATTATAAACACTTCCCACTGGTTATTCCCTGTCCTCAGATAGAGGATTCCAAGAGAAGGGAAACTTCAACCTTCAGTCCACTGGGTTCATTCTCATATGATCCTGGCGCTATAGAAAAAAAAAAAAATACAGCTATACGCGACAACCTCATGCAAGAGTGACCCGTGCAGATTATTTGTATTCCATATGTGACAGAAACATCAATAATAAGGCGTCATTCTTGCTGAAAGAAATAGTGAAGAGTGTTTATATTCCTTCACTAAGATATTCCTTCCAAGACCCAGGACCGTATTCTTGGTGTCATAGGAGGCTTCTTGGGACGTGTTAGCGATGCACTTTCCATTCATACCCGGTAACATTCTCTTGTTTGATATTTATGTAGTTTTAACATCAACAACAGTTTATATCAGTTACATACAAGATAAATCGGGGTATACTGTGTAGCATAAATCTCTCAGAAAGACGTTTAGCGTTATCTCGAAAGCATTATGGAATACAAAATTAAACTGTGGTATTGTAATGCCCGAAATGTGGGTTAGAATTTTGATAAGCTTGTGTCCGAATGATTTTTGTTTTGTAGCCAAGGGTCATAAGATAATTTCCACACATTGAAGTAAAAATGGTAATTTATAATGCACACACACACACACACACACACACACACACACACACACACACACACACACACACATTATCAACTCCAACGTCTTAACCTCAAACAATACAATCCCTCTCTCTCACTCTTTCCACTTCAAGTCTGTGCAACCACTTTTTGAATAATGCGCTGCAATACGTCTGTTTTGATGAGTAAAACACCGTCTGAGGGAAGCCTAAAAATGTTTTTGGTTTTAGTGGAAAGGTACTAGTCTGTTAGGGTAATGAGAGAGAGAGAGAGAGAGAGAGAGAGAGAGAGAGAGAGAGAGAGAGAGAGAGAGAGAGAGAGAGAGAGAGAATATAATCAGTTTCATGGAATTCAGGTCGGATAGTAAAATTGGTTTGGGATTATCAATCATTTACATATATATATATATATATATATATATATATATATATATATATATATACCCTCGCGTCCAACACGCGTTACTCCAGCACGATTCACGTCCAGCACGGAGAGCAAATAATTAATATTATTTAATACGATTTAATTACTGCAACACGAGTGTGTTAGCATAACACGCACAGAGCTCCGAGAAGTGGGCGAAATCCGCAGAGTTCACCTCTAGCACGATCACCTCCGATCCAACACGGTCATACTGGACATTCCCATGATGATGATAGGCAATGAAAACTTCTGATCAAGTAGCCTTCCCCGCCCGCTATCGTGACGTGATCGTGATGCCGCCCAATTAAAAACGCTTCTGCTGTCACGTGATGTTTTGTTTAAATTTCTCCCGCCACAGCGCCACTCAGTCGCATAATTCGCATTGGAAAGTGCTTTTTTCCTCCTCCATTTTCTGCCCTCGTTACTGCATTTTACCCTGCTCACGATGCTTAGGAAGCCTTCTGAGAACCCCAAGAAGCGTCGGCACCTCCCTCAGGCCACCAAGCTAGAAAGCATCAAGAGGAAGAAGAAAGGGGAGAGGAAAGTTGACATTGCCAAGGCCTACGACATGAATGAAGCAAACGTGAGGACTATAATAAAAAACCAAGACAATATCCTCGCAGCAGTGAAGGCTTACAGAGTGCTAGGACAGGCAGAAGCAGGACCTTCCATGGCTGTGGACGAAGATAGTAATTCTGATTGTGATTTCGAAGGATTTATGAGGGAGGTTGAGGAGGAGCAGCAGCCATTACCCGCTAGTGACGCCAACAGCCATCCTCCGGGGACCCAGTAGGACTACCTACGGCCTTGGATACCACCTTCCATTCCCAGCAAGCCCACCAACACTATCCTAAAAAGTTAGTTATCATTCATAGCAGAGTACCATTTATTATAATTACAATAGTGCCAATATATGTATAGGTGTATAGTAGGTATTTAGGGTGACTTTTCCTAGGGTTGCTGACATAATTCATTTTTCCCCATATGCTCTATTGTTTGTCCAACACGTTTTTGGTCCAACACGGGACCCATGCATGACAATATTACCGTGTTGGACGCGAGGGTACTATATATATATATATATATATATTGTTACATAGCCTATGATTTCATCATCCTTTGTATAATTCTAATGTACAGTATGCTGCATGTTTGATCACGATTCGCCTCGTGGCTTCCATAGTGACCGGGCTTGCTTGTTCTACCTCACTCCTCCCTTCTCCCCCTTATAGTAGAGTGAGTCGTTCTTTCTGTTGTTCAGAGCTGGACTGTTAACTCTTCCTCCCCTGTGCCTTCATTTCCGCGTCCTTCTTCCAAGTTGTATCAAGCTCTGCCAGCCCACTATATAATGAGCTCAGTCTTTGCATTGATTGCCACTTACTCGTAGATCTACTCCTCATTTTATTCACATCTCTGTCCTCCCCTGTATAGTGTATTTTTGTGAGTGCTCAGGAAGTCTCCAATCATCTAGCTGCTGTATAATTTGAGTATAAGTGTTGTTACCATTTTTCTTGTGCTCTGTGGCCTGGAGTGTAGACCTAGTAGGGTCTTTGTGATTCATGTAGAATTTTGATGTCAGCCATTATTAATAATATTTTGTATCTGTAATAATATATCTTGCTTTAACTGAGCATTATCCGGTTTTCTCATTTATCAGGGCTAACTTACATAAATTTGCTCTTGCTAAATTCATGTTAATAGAGGTTATTGCAGTTAACCATATATGTAACCTGTTTTGCCGTTACATTTTCCTTATGAGTCCTGAATGTTTAGTTGTTAGTTTGAGCATTAAACTTTAACTTGTAATTTTACCTAACTCTTTTGTTTTGAACCTGGAACTTTGCGGGACAGTAGTGATTTTAGTATTCTCACTTGAAGTGTTCATTATCTCTCTCTGTTCCGTAACATAAATTTGGCGACCTCTTATCAGGATATTCAGGATATTATCATAAGGATATTGCTTGATATTTTGTGACTGTGATTTATTCATGATGTCTACTATTACTACTCTTGATGAAGCGAAAGATTTTTTGTCAAATGTGCAAACAGTGTGTGATGTAGAAAATAGAACAAAGAATGAACTTAAGCTTGTTGCTCAACAATTGGGAATTGCTGTTCGCTCTCATCATTCTAAAGATCAAATTGTTGACATGATTAATAAAAATTTGTTTAATGTAACTCCTCCATAAAAGCAAACGCAGATTGAAATACCTAAGTTACAGCTAGCCCTGCAGGAGGCTCGTGCTAAGGAGGCTTAGTTTCAGGCTCGTGCTAAGGAGGCTGAGGCTAAGGAGGCTGAGGCTCAGGCTTGTATTCAGGAGGCACAGGCACAGGCTCAGGCACAAATTGAACTTGCTAGGATTCAGGGAGACCATGAGTATCGCATGAAACAAGGTGGAACTGGATATTCTAGCTCTGATGATTTTGATGTGGCTAAAAATGTTAAACTTGTCCCTCCTTTTAATGGATCTGATTTTACAAAGTATTTTCAGTTGTTTGAGAGGGTAGCTACAGGTTTTAATTGGCCCAAGAAGTATTGGCCAGTACTCCTACAGAGTGTTCTCACCGGTAAAGCTCAAGTAACTTATGCATCTTTGCCTCAGGATCAATCTGATAATTATGATGTTGTTAAGAGCTTGATTCTTATGGCCTATGAGCTTGTTCCTGAAGCCTATAGAGTAAAATTTAGGACAACTTATAAGCAAGATAAGCAATCCCATGTTGAGTATGCAAAAATCAAAGAAGATCTGTTAGAGCAGTGGTTAAATTCTAAGAATGTAAATTCTGATTTTGATAAATTTAAGCAGATGATTTTGCTGGAGGACTTCAAAAGGTGTATTAATAAAGATGTAAGCCTATATCTTGATGAGAAAAGAATAGATAATTTGTCTGATGCTGCAGTTTTAGCTGATGAATATGTTCTCACTCACAAGAGATATTCTAAAGAAAAAAGGAAAGTTGAGAGTAAGTACGTTGCCTCTACTCAGAGTACAGGTAACAGGAAAGTGAATAAAGATGATGTTTCTCAGGAAGTAAATACCAGCTCCACCTCTAGATTTCAGAAAAGTAAATGTACTTATTGTAGTAAGCTTGGTCATACTACGGAGAAATGTTTCAGGAGACAGCGTGATGTGAACAAAAAGGAGTCTTTAAATATTCAGTCAATTGGTCTAGTGTCCACCCTTGAGAGTTCCCAGAATTCTTTAACTGAGTTAACTGAACCTGCTTTGAGGGGTAAATTAAATTCTCATGATGAAGCTCCTCTTTTGAGCAGTAACGTGGGTGACACTCTCAAGAGTTCATGTGCTAATTTCCTGTCTGATGGTTTTGTCAGTCCTCTGGACAGTAATGACAGGAAATCAGTTAAAATATATCGTGATACAGGTGCTTGCCAATCCCTTATGCTGACCAGTGTTCTAGGCTCTAATGTTATTTCCTCTGATGAAACTGTAATCTTACAAGGTGTAGGGAATAATTACTTCTCTGTCCCTCTGTGCAGAGTGAATTTAGAGTCTGGTTTTGTTAATGGTTCCGTTATGGTTGGGTTGGTTGAGACACTCCCAATGTCAGGTGTAACTTTCTTACTTGGAAATGATATTGGTGGAAGTCAAGTGTGTTCAGCTCCTCAGTTGTCTAGTGAAACAGTGACTGCGACATAGGATTGTGATGTCCCTGATGTGTTCTCTGCATGTGCTGTCACTAGGGTTAAGTCTAAAGTTACTGATGACTTAGAGGATAATGATGATGATGATGTTATCTTAGATGACACTTTTCTTGCTAATTTGGACCACTCACCAGATGAGGCAGTACCCCGTAGTGTTGATAATTTGTCTCGTCAAGAGTTGGTTGAGTTGCAGGTTGCTGACCCTGAGTTGAAAGGTCTAGCTAACTCTGCTTGCAGTGAGGAAGAGTCAGCTAGTGCTTCTACTTGTTATTATAAAAAGTCAGGAGTACTTAGAAGAAAGTGGAGACCCCCAACAGCATCAGCCGACTGTGAATGGGAGGTTGTACATCAAGTTGTCATCCCTCGTGTTTGTAGGCAGGATATCATTAGAGTGGCTCATGATTCCAGTTTGGCAGGACACCTTGGAGTGAGGAAGACTGTGGCACGCATTTTGAAACACTTCTACTGGCCAGGTATCTTCAGAGATGTTTCCTGGTATCGTAAGTCTTGTCACACCTGTCAAGTTGTGGGGAAGTGTAATCAGACCGGAAAGGTTGCTCGTCTAGTTCCCATTCCTCCTTTTGAGGCGCCATTCCCCCATGTGTTGGTGGATATTCTGGGCCCTCTTCCTAAGACTTCTTCAGGATTTTCTTATGTGTTGACCCTGATTGATATGGCTACTCGTTATCCTGAAGTCATTCCACTTATAAATATCTCTGCAAAGAACGTGGTTAAGGAAATGCTAGGGTTCTTCACCAAGTTTGGTCTGCCCAAGGAGGTACAGTCAGACTGGGGAAGTAATTTTATGTCAAATGTTTTCAAGCAGTCTTTGAAAGAGTTGGGCATCACCCAGATCACGTCTTCAGCTTACCATCCCCAGACCCAAGAAACGTTGGAGAGATATCATCAAACACTCAAATCGATGTTCAGGAACTACTGTTTGGAACATCAGAAAGACTGGTTAAAGGTCTTCCATTCGTTGTATTTGCTGCAAGAGAATCTCCAAATGAATCACTGGGCTTCTCACCCTTTGAACTACTGTTTGGCCATGAAGTGGGAGGACCCCTTAAGCTGCTCAAGGAGTGATGGCTGTCGGAGGAGGATGGCGTCGGCCTGCTGGAGTGTGTGATGAGGTTCAAGGAACGGCTGTCCACTGCTTTACAGCTGGCGAGAGAGAATTTAGGAGCTGCTCAGGAGAAGATGAAGACTTGGTATGATAGGAAGTCCAGGTTGCGCCACTTTCAGCCGGGAGATCAGGTTTTTATTCTGCTGCCGGTGCATGGGCGGCCTCTTCAAGCCAAGTTTGGTGGTCCTTATTTCGTGGAGAAGAAACTCAGTGATGTCAACTATGTCATCACCACACCAGATCGTAGAAAGAACAAGCAACTTTGTCACATTAACATGCTAAAGTTATATCACAGGCGGGACGAAAACAACCCAGTCTGCACTATAGTTGTTCCACCCGAGTCTGCAAGTGAAGTTCTCCCATGCAGTATGAGCCTGAGTGATAGTTTGGGGAAGAATCCTGATATCATGAATGATCTCCAGACTAAGCTTTCTCATCTAGCTCCCGAGGAAAGGCAGGAGTTTTCGGCATTACCGCAGGAGTACCTGCAAGTGTTCCGTGACACTCCAGGAAGAACCACTGTGTTGATGCATGATGTCGATGTTGGAGACGCAAAGCCAATTAAACTGCCTCCTTACTGTGTGAACCCAGTGAAAGTTCCTCTCATCCAGAAGGAGCTTGGCTACCTGTTGGACCACAAGATGATTGAGCCCTGTCAGAGTGAGTGGAGTTCTCTTGTCACCCTAGTCCCTAAGCCAGGTGGGTCACAGCGGCTTTGCATCGACTACAGACGTGTTAATCAGATAACCAAAACAGACACCCTCTCCCTCGCGTGGAAGATTGCATAGACAAGATCGGAAAGGCTAGGTACATAAGTAAGTTTGATTTGTTAAAGGGATACTGGCAAGTACCTATGACTGAACGTGCTAGGAAGATCTCATGTTTTGTAACACTAGGAAAGACTTTTGCATATTCTGTAATGCCATATGGTATGAAGAATGCACCAGCCACTTTTCAGAAGCTCATGAATGTTGTAACAGAGGGTTTGGCAGGGTGTGTTGTTTATATTGATGATGTATTAATCTTCAGTGACAACTGGAAAGATCACCTATGCCATGTCAGTAAATTTCTTGAGCGTTTGGTTCAGGCTAATCTTGTAGCTAATTTATCAAAGTGTGAGTTTGGTCAAGCTAAAGTTCAGTACCTTGGGTGCGTGATTGGTGATGGACACGTTGCACCACCAGGAGCTAAGGTTCAGGTTATAAGTGATCTTCCCAGACCTAAAAGTAGGAAAGAGCTACAAAGATTTTTGGGAATGGTAGGTTATTACAGGAGATTTGTTCTTGCCTTTTCAATTCTTGTATCACCACTTACAAACCTACTGAAAGGGGGAGTTAAATTTGTCTGGACTGATAACTGTGAATCCTCCTTCAGTAAACTTAGAGCTATCCTATTAAGTCAGCCAGTTCTTGCTGCTCCAAATTTACTAAGCCTTTTGAGATGGCTGTTGACGCAGGTGATGCAGGAGCTGGGGTTGTTTTGCTGCGAAAGGATGATCAGGGTGTTGAACACCCTGTATCTTATTACAGTAAGAAGTTCACTCCACCTCAAAGGAACTACTCCACTATTGAGAAAGAGCTTTTGGCCTTGATTTTGGGTTTACAGCATTTTTCATTTTATTTGTGTTCTGGTTTTGACCCCATAGTCATTTATACCGATCATAACCCACTGAAATTCCTTAGTAAGTTTAAAGATAAAAATCAGAGATTGACAAGATGGAGTCTACTTCTTCAGGAGTATTCATTAGACATACAACATGTCAAGGGGAAAGAAAATGTTATTGGAGATTGCTTATCTAGACTTTAGACAGATTGTTTTAGAGTAATAAGAAATTTCCTTTGTAAATTTCTTTTTCTTTGTGGGGAGGTGTTACATAGCCTATGATTTCATCATCCTTTGTATATTCTAACGTACAGTATGCTGCATGTTTAATCACGATTCGCCTCGTGGCTTCCATAGTGACCGGGCTTGCTTGTTCTACCTCACTCCTCCCTTCTCCCCCTTATAGTAGAGTGAGTCGTTCTTTCTGTTGTTCAGAGCAGGACTGTCAACTTTTCCTCCCCTGTGCCTTCATTTCCGCGTCCTTCTTGCAAGTTGTATCAAGCTCTGCCGGCCCCCTATATAATGAGCTCAGTCTCTGCATTGATTGCCACTTAGATCTACTCCTCATTTTGTTCACATCTCTGTCCTCCCCTGTATAGTGTATTTTTGTGAGTGCTCAGGAAGTCTCCAATCATCTAGCTGCTGCATAATTTGAGTATAAGTGTTGTTACCAATTTTCTTGTGCTGTGTGGCCTGGAGCGATGATTCGTAGGCCTGGTAGGGTCTTTGGCATTCATGTAGAGTTTTGATGTCAGCCATTATTAATAATATTTTGTATCTGTAATAATATATCTTGCTTTAACTGAGCATTATCCGGTTTTCTCATTTATCAGGGCTGACTTAGATAAATTTGCTCTTGCTAAATTCATGTTAATAGAGGCTATTGCAGTTAACCATATATGTAACCTGTTTTGCCATTACATTATCCTTATGAGTCCTGAATGTTTAGTTGTTAGTTTGAGCATTAAACTTTAACTTGTAATTTTACCTAACTCTTTTGTATTGAACTTGGAACTTTGCGGAACAGTAGTGATTTTAGTATTCTCACTTGAAGTGTTCATTATCTCTCTCTGTTCCGTAACAATATATATATATATATATATATATATATATATATATATATATATATATATATATATATATATATATATATATATATATATATATATATATATATTCCCATTTTGACACACTAGATATAGACAAAGATGTATAAATACTGTATACAGGCAGAGATATATACTGCAGAAAGGCAGATGGGTTGATAGATATATGTAATTTGCGTCAAAATTGAGACATATGTGTTGATTTAGGCAGAATTGATTCGACACTGGTACAAAACGATCAGTTGTCGAGGTGGCTGGTCAAGGTTCAGAAAGTATCTCATAAACATCTCATTCGATCTGGATTAAACCTACATTTCCCAAGGCACCACACACACACACACACAAACACACACACACACGTTGTGTGTGTGTATGTGTGTGTGTGTTCGATGGGAGAGCTGAAGAAGTGATCTGATTTTAATTGATATCCATTTAAGTTCAAGTTTAGGGGTTAGGTCAAAGTTCGGGCGTTACGTGGCAATCGTCTCTGAGCACCTATATTGCTATGAATATGACTATTACTGGATTTTTATTTAGCTGGGTAATGCGCCCTGTCATTAAATTAAACAGTTATAGTCTATTGCAGTTGTGACACTTTGAGACTCTGAAATATTTAAGGCCAAAATGATGATCATTATCACCGGCTTTAAAAAGTTCATTGCAGGATGAAGGCTGCCAGACGTTTCCATCTAGCTGTTAGTGACTCAGAAACCTAAGCACAACGGCAATGCCGGTAATTCCTTTGTGATTTAACTCTCATTATGTCATGACGTCATCGTTTATTTTTTTCCTCGTTACCGGCAATAAAATTTATTTAACCTTGGTCGAAATCTTGTAATGAAGAAGTTAATGCAATACTGGGCTCTTCTTGTTCGAAAAATCTCTCCCTAGTTTATTAAAATTTCGTGTTATTAGCAAGGATAAATGCTATTATCCTTGCTAATAACATGAAATGAAAAGTATTTCTGTATCCGTCACTACAAGTAATAGTCTCTTCAGATATTAACATAATCGTTTAGAGAAGAAAAAATGTCATTGGATACAAGGGATTACTATGTAAAGGTCATAATCTACGTGGTTTTGGAGATGTCGTACCCTTTTTCTTTGGCTATTTTTATTTAGCATATTACACCACATTATTCTCTTGTCTGTTCTTGATACAAACTATACTGATATTTTAAGAAATAGAATATTAATCCAAAAGAATAAAGCTTAAAATGCTAAATAAGTTGTCAAGGAAGAGCCTTCTGTGCCTTATAGGGTCGTGGTCTTGTGTAAAGGTTCCCGGCTCCTCATCCTTAACAGATAGTTTGTCAGTAATTACCTCTCCCAAGACGGAGTCCGGCGAGTGTTTTTTTTTTTTTTTTTTTTTTTGTCGAGTTTCTTTATTTGCTTGTTTCTTCTTTTGTTACCCACATTACGGAAAAACGACTGAATGAAATTACATGAAACATTCAGGGTTTGTGGGCATTGGTCCCAAAAGGAAGTGATTAAATTATTAAGGTAATCAAGTGACCCTGAATGTTAAAAATCAAGGTCACGGATTTTCAGAGACCTAGAGCTTGATACCGGGTGAAAATAGAAATTTTACTATTATCATCATACAGGAACTCCATATGAGCTTTCATTTGACACCAAGACCTTTGGCCTCGAGTGACCCTGAAAGGTCAAACTCAAGGACATGGATATTCAGGGGGATATAACTCAAATCTGGTTGCAGGTAGATATTTACAATTACCAACATACAGGAAGTCCTACATGGGCTTTTCATTGGTATCAAGACCTTTAACCTCAAGTCATTATAGCACATTTTGCAAATAATTTGTAATGACTGGTAACAAGTTCCATTACATTTGTGCCATTACTTTAGACTTTAATTGTTTAGTGACACTAAATTGCAGTACCATTTCAATACTTAACAGCAGTAAAATAACTGCTGTCGAGTGAGGTTTGTTGTGCCTGGCATCACTTATTTAATCTGTGTTACTTATGCAACAAAGATTAGTATTAAAAAGACATAAGCAGTACACAACAAAATTATAATACCAGTAACAGGGAGAGCTGGAGCTTCCATTTCATCAGCCCTCGGAACTAACTTCTAACCATACTTCTTTGCTGAACTTTTTCTGTGGTCCAGTTCGCTTCCCCAGAGTTATTTCCCTCCGGACTTCAGTCTGCAGCTGTTCAAAGCCAACTGTTACAGATATTTTATGAATGGAGGACGCCAGTAATCTGGTGTATGGATTATTTTTTTTTATTCATTTGTTTTTCCTTCCTCTGTTTTGTTATTAAAAAATAAAAAACACCCACCCACACCCATACCCACCCACCCACACACACACAGAGTAGATCAGCATGCTCTCCAATAGAATTTCCTCTAACTGTCAACATCAAACTACATACACATTACACACTACACTTCCTATTAGAAATTTTGTTAAAAATGGCATCTCAATAACAAGCTTCAGAGTCCCTTGAGGGGAAGATCACAGAAGCCCCCTCCAGCTGCCCCTCTCATGCAACGATCAAGCGAGATGCTTGGAACCACTGTCTGACTCACTTCTTCATTTCTGCAACCTTTGCAGCCTATGCTCTATTTCTCTGTCTGTTGAACTCTAAACCTCACCTTCTCTTCATCACAGAGACTCAACTGTCTGAGTTAACTGAAAGCAAATCCTTCTCTGTGTACTCCTACTTTCTCTATACTCATTTCAGAGCCAAAAGTGGCCGTGTTGTATATGTACACAAGAACATATTCTTGATCACGTGTTCCTGAACTTGAATTTTCTAAATTCTATACTCTCTTGCTTCAGCTATCCTCTCATTCTTTGACTATATATGTGCTGTTTACTTATCCCCTAATTCTTCTGACTATGGAAAGTTCTTCAACAATCTTACTTCCAAGTGAGAACACATCGTATCATTTTCTCGTTTCTCTGAAATCTCTCTTGTAGGTTATTGCAATGTTCACCTCAAACTTTGGCTCTCCTTTCCTCTCACTGATCCACCTGGTGAACAAGCTTACATGTTACATATCCTTAATGACATATAACAGCTTGTACAGCAGTCTACCCATGTCCCTGACTGCCTTGGAGAGAGTTCCAATATACTTGACCTCTTTCATACAACTAGTCTTTCTGCTTACACTGTTATCTTTTCTTATCGTTGGGCTCCTTCTATCACAACCTTATCACCCAACCTGTCATATTGCTCCAACAAGGCCTGTGGGCCCTCCCAAGAGGCGGCAGTTCTGGCACTTTGGATCTGGTGATTGGGAGGCCCTCGTGCAGTATTTCTTTAATTTTTCTTTTAATGACTATTGCTTCCATGGCCGAGAGTCATCTGAGTGTGCTTTGTGCATGATGGAGGTTATTTCCTCAGACAAGGAAGCATACATTCATTTCTCATATTCCGAGACTAATGCAAAAAATCTTCGTTTAATCAAGGTAGGTTTTAATGCCGTCCAAAACAAGGTGAAGGCCTACAAAAGGTGCCAGACCAACCGAACCCTGAATCTCATCTTCTTTATGTTTCTGCCCGGAATCATTCTAGGTCTCTTCTTTGCTGTGTTAAAAAATCATTTCGTACTAAATGCTCTGAACTCCAAATCCGATTCTTCCCAGTCCAGGCACTTTGCCAATAACCGTTCTAGCAAGTTTACTTCATCCTTCCCTCCTCTTTTCCACTTTGATGATTCTGCAGCTGTTTCTTCTGCTGATAAAGCTGAACTCTTTACTCAGACTTTCTCCTCCAGTTCCACCTTAGATGATTCCATCACTTATCCCCTCTGATTTCGTCATGGCTGATATTAAAATTTCTTCAACTGATGTATTTTCTGACATCAATGGCCTCAGTACTAACAAGGCATATGGACCTCACAGGGTCACTCCTGCTGTCCTCAAGAACTGTGTTTCTGTATTTACACCCTGCCCAGGCAAACTCTTTCACCATTGTCTGTCAAATTGTACTTTTCATTTTTGCTGGAAGTTTGCTCTCATTCAGCTTGTCTCAAAGAAGGGTGACCATTCCCTCCTTAGTTTCTAACTATCGCCCAATTGTGTTAACATCCTGTACTTCAAATGTTTATGATATTATTCTAAAAAAAAAAAAAAAAAGGCACCTTTCGCATCACAACCTCCTTTCCAGTCGTCAGTATGGACTCTGCCAGGAATGTTACATTGGCGATCTTCTCACCTACTTTTCAGACTCATGGTCATCCTCCTTTCAGGACCTTGGCAAAAGTTTTCCCATTGCACTTGATATCTCAAAGAGTTTCAATCGACTCTGGATATAAATCTTTAAATTCCAAGTTGTCCTAATACGGTTTCTATCCTTCTTTCTGTGGTTTCATGTCTAGTGTCCTTTCTGGTCGTTCTATAGCCGCTCTCGTAGACAGCCAGCGTTCTTCTCCTAGAGCTGTCAAGAGTGGTGTTCCTTAGGGTTCTATCCTATCACCAACTTTCATCCTTGTATTCATCAGTGACTTTCCAAGCTGTACATCTAACCCTGTCCACTCGTAGGCTGACTCCACCCTTCACCTTTCCATTCACATCCTGCAGTGACCATCTCAGCAGTTACTTCAGCAAACAAGGGATGATGAGGCTATTGCACACCAGATGTCTGACTTGGTTTATATCTCTGGTTGGGGTAGAAATATTCTTGTTGTTAATGCTTCAAATACTCAGCTCTTTTCTTTCAACCTGCGAAAATCTTGTGCAGGGGTATCCTCTAATTTTTAACAATATCCAACTCATTCCTGTCTCATCTTTAAACATACCTAGGGTTTCATTCTCTCGGGATTTATCTTGGAAAAATCATATTACCCCTCTTGTAAAATCTGCTTCCAAGAGGTTAGGTGTGCTCACAGCCCAGTAAAACAGATCAGCCAAGTGGACTGCTAAAATAAGCCTCCACCGTGCATAACATCACGGTCGCTGCTGACTCAGGGGTCTGCCAAGGTGCCAACCCATACTTCATTTTTACAACACTGTGTTTTTATTTGCTTTGTTTGCTGTTTGCTTTTTCCCCTACATATCATAGGTGAGCAGTGTGTGAAGAATGATGAAGGAAAGGTATTGGTGAATAGTGGGGATATTAAAGACGCCTAGAGAGCGCACGACAACCGGTTGTTGAATGAGGAGTTTGACTGGGACAGGGAAGGTTTGGAGCCTGCAGATACAGTGTTTGGTCTTTGACCTTTGATTGTCACAGCTGCTGTGGGCCGGGGAATAGGCAGGATGCAGGTGGGAAAGGCAGCAAGTGTGTCTGGGTTGACTGCAGAAATTTTGGAAGTTTCAAGAGATGTAGGAATGGGGCTAATCACTGATATGATAAATACGAGGGCCAGTATTTATCAACACTCCTAATTCCTTATGACCATTCATAAGTCTTGTGAATGTTCATAAACCTGTGAAAACTCCTAGGAGTAATTTATCAAGTCTCACAAGCACTGTGAACTTTTACATCTCGGGGTCCCAGCTGTGAGTAGCGGGTAGCTGTCACAAGGACTTGGGAGTTTTCACAAGCATTAGAGAGGCAAGATAGTGGATCAACAACAGCGAGAACGAATCCGTCGTCCACGGAATTATTGCCCTCGTAGAGACATTTTTGTTGTGTACGGTGATATGGTCAGACTCAAATATGAAGTCCGTTTGGGTGGGGCCCGCGCGGGGATTTCCCTCTCTACAGCTCTGCCAAACCTCCTCACTCTCTCTCTCTCTCAACTGATTGAGAAAGTTTTTATATATTTATAAGTTTTGTTTTCTTCTATATTGTTTCGACCTTTTTTCCACACCACCACTGAGGTAAAAGTCTTGGCGCATTTTTTTTATAGAGGTTTCCCCAGTAGGCATAAGTCCTCTCTCTGACCTTTCTTCTAAAAAATACTTGTTCACATTGTAAATAAGTTCTTTCTCCCGACTGTGGAGCACACGAGAGCGCGTCGGAGTAGCTGCCATCGTGGGTGGGGATCAGGGAGAAAGTGACCGATCACCTGTAGTCTGAGGTGGGTGTCCTTGACCTCTGGCAACGTCGGAAAGCGACGTTGTCACGTGGTGTGGAATTTATACAAATCATTGCTATTATCCTAAAAAGCGACACATTCATAGCACTATATAGCCTTATTTAATATATTTAATAAGTACAGAATATTTAATATACAATTTCAAATAGTAAATAGCTGACATATGACAGAAAGAGAGATAGGTACTAGGGATGATGCGGCAGAGCTGTAGAGAGGGAAATCCCCTCTCGGGCCCCACCCAAACGGACTTCATATTTGAGTCTGACCATAGTGAGTTCAAGCAGAGGTACCGACTGGATCGTGCTGGTCTTATGTATGTGACTAACTTGGTACAGGATGTGATATGCAACTGCATTGAGAGGAGTCAGGCTGTGACTGCAGAGATGAAATTGGCATTAACTTTAAGATACTTAGCCACTGGGAAAATGCAACAGTGCATTGCCGATGATTTGGTCTCTCGCAACTCACAATAAGCAGAGCAGTCATCCAAACTCTTGATGCTGTAACCTCTCCAGTTATCATCAGGAGGTTCATGCATTTTCCAACAGCCCCAGAGGAAATGCAAAGAATATAAGAGAATTTTGTTCAAATCGCTGGTTTCCCTGGTGTAGTGGGTGTAATTGACTGCACCTATATCAGAATAGTGGCACATGATTTTGAGAAACAGAAAGAATTACCTTAGTCTTAACGTTCAAGTAGTTTTTTTATTCTAATTATCACTTAAGAGACATGGTTGCAAGGTGGCCAGGATCTACACATGATTCAAGAATCCTACGGTAGAGAGGACTTTGGCAGGGGTTTGAACGCAACCAAATACCCCTTGGATGCCATCTTGTAGGGGATAGTGGGTACCCGTCAAAACAGTGGTTGTTGACTCCTTAGCAGAGGCCTCAGGGACGATATCAAGAAGCTTACAACAGGTAATCTATTGGCTTAATGCAGTTTCATTAGTCCGTAAGTAGCTGCTGTTGAAGGTTGGGTTGGATTATGCTCCAGTTAGGTTAGGCTGGGATTATCTAGGTTAAGTTTACATTAGGTTAGGCTAGGTTAGCTAGGTTAGGTTAGGTTAATTTAGATGAATGCTTAACATAACTTAGCATTCATGTAACCTAACCGAACCTAACTAAACTATGCCTAGATTTTCCCAGATTAACCTACCCACAGCATAAGTTAACCTAACCTTATTTAAGCCCTTAAAATTTAAATTCATTTCACAAATTCTCTGGAGATTGCATGAAATCATCGATGACAGTCCATTTAATAAATATATATATATATATATATATATATATATATATATATATATATATAGGGTGTTCTTGGTAAATGTACAGAATTCCTGTGCCAATGCATATACAACAAGAAATATTTTGGTAAATGCAGGTATTATGCCAATAGTTATCCAACAGGAATTGGTGTTGTCTTTGTCTATCTTCTGTGTGATTGCTTTTTGAAGACATTTTCTTAGGGATATGCTCAAAATAATTTGTTTCATCAATACCCCCCCATTAAAAAAAAAAAAAAAAAAAAGCCATTCAAGTCAAAAATAGAAAGTTTAATTAATATATCCTTACCGTTGCTGAAAGAAAAAGGTACAGTTTGGATTCCCCCCCCCCCAGAAAAAAAGGAAAACATATTTGTTTTATGTTCCTGTTTTCTTTTTTAATTATTATCAAACAGTGGGTGTGTAAAATACCAATGGACACTGGTATTTTTGTGCATGAGTAAAAAGCCATAGCGGTAGACTGGAGAATTACATACTGGTTGAACCTCTGTTTATTATTATTTTTTTTTTACACATACAATACAAGCATAACTATATGGCCTATACTCCTATATCACGATAATCATGGCTATACAATACGTTTAAAAACAAGAGGTGACTGGTACTCTCAGGTATTGGCGATGGTGTTCATTAAGCCAACAGAAACAAGTGTTGTTGAGGACCTTTACAATTACTTTTAAGGTCAGATTAGATCCAAAAGGGGTGTGTGGGGGACATTTGCCATTATCAGGAGTAATCCATTATTTGGACATGCCTTTGGCTCTATTGCGTTGGATAATTATGTGAGTACTGTGTGTATATATATATATATATATATATATATATATATATATATATATATATATATATAGGCTGCTTCCCCTAAGGAAAGGGAGGTAGCCGAGACAGGACGACACACTCCCCATTTACTAGCTGATCAGACCAAATGAGGGAGAATATCCCCTCAGGGCTGCGTCATCATTTATTCATTCACAGTTTCTCTCCATTTATTTCTGTCACTCACAGCCACTCTTCCTTGCTCAACAGACATCCCTCTTGCATCCAGCGCTCTCTTCACATTGTCCATCCATCCTATTCGTGGTCTCCCTTTCAGCCTTACACCTCTCACATCAGATCTACTTATCTTTTTCACCAATCGCTCATTATCCATTCTCTCCATATGCCAAAAACCATCGCAACACCCTCTGCTCAACTCTACCAACCATCTCCCGAACAACTCCAGTTCTCCTTCGCACTTCCTCATTTCTCACTCGATCCATACGCATCACTCCACACATACTCCTCAGACACCTCATCTCCATTGCATTCAAACTTTTCCTCTCTGCTACATCCATATTCCATGTTTCAGCGCCATATAACGCAGTCGGTATCACAACACCCTCATACAGCCTTGTTTTTACATCCATTCTAAGCGAACGACATCTAAACCCTTTTTTCATTCCTCCCAGCACCTTACCTACTTCATTCATTCTAAACTTCACTTCTGCATCTATTCTTCTATCCACAGCAACATGTGATATATATATATATATATATATATATATATATATATATATATATATATATATATATATATATATATATATATATATATATATATATATATATATATTTTATATATATATATATATATATATATATATATATATATATATATATATATATATATATATATTTTAGAGCACACAAACAAACAAGAAGCTTTGTTGAAAGGGGTATTGGGCAGCTGAAACAGATTTCACGTTCTTCATGGAGAAGTTCGACTCAGCCCGGAGAAGACTGCCAAGGTCATCATGGCAAGTGGCATACTCCACAACATTTGCAAGATTCGAAACATCCCAATTGATGAGGAAGAAGATGAAGCTGAGGTTGTTGAACGTGATGGTGGGGAAGACGTGTTCCAGCCAGGGCCTGATGCACCCATTCAAGATGGCGTTCTTTTCAGAGAGCACATGGCCCAGACTCATTTCTTGTAAGTTGTTGTAACTGACAGTTGATTCCTTAACCCATTAGATCCCAGAGTTCCTGTGCGAGGGATTTTGATGGAAGGGTACTAAGCATACCGCCCTCTGCCTGTCAGCTTATAGTCACGAAGCTCATAGGTCCCTACCCCAGGGTTCCCTTCTTTATTAAATTTTGTAAATGCCCGCCTCCCTCCTATATTAAGGACATTGGATGAAAATGGGTAAAGTAATTATTTTTATGGTCTCCAAGGGCCAACTTTTCTCATAAGGTTTGACACCTTCCATACATTTTTGTAGGTGTGGTTTAAAAAACAAATTGCCGGGCAGTGACATTGGTAGTTCCTGTTTAGCTATTGGTGATACCAGTAAGTTCCTGCTGATTATTAGGCTCTGGTAGAAAAAAGTTATTCCAGTATGAGTAAAGTTCAGTTAGGTTATGATTGAGACCAAGGGGATCCTAGTCAGAATTGCCCAAGTATCCAACCCACATAAACTTATTAGGTAAGCAACTTTGCTGAGCATATTATATATCATTAATAATGTAATATTCCATGCAGGATGGAGGACTGAGGTTGAAACTGTGTAGACCACATCACTGACTGATTAACCTGCTGAGGAAATGGTGACTGCTGCTGTTATCGAGTGACTATTGCATTAATCAGTAGTTATTACTAAGTAAAGTATTCATATTTTCTGCTAGTGTTTTCATATTCCTTGGAGTAATTTCATTCAGTATTGATTTTCTTTACTGCATTTTACTCAGCTCATAGTTTTTCCATGAATGTAAAATCTCAGGCAATTTTAAACAGTGCAGTACACTGTTGTAAGAGAAAAGTTTTCATTACTCATTAAAGTTTCCTTTCTTTTTTTTTTAACACCATTTTCATTAAGCTTTTCTATAATGTATTCCATTCTTCCCAGTTCTTTCATTTGAGTGAATTATAAGATAATCTAGAATACCCTGAATAGCATTAAATGGTGTTTTCTTTTCTCCTTAATCCTTTCTTAATAGGTATTATTTATGGATGTTATGATATTCATCTACTGCATCACTTCCTAAAACACTAATGCGGAGGTACAAGTATTCCTAAACAAGGTAGGAGGAATCATTGGTTGGATGTGTCTAAAATATCAACGTAAGCTTAGTTATGCCACACAATAATTGGAACAATGAAGTACGACTTTTTCAGTTTTAATGATTCATGAAAGAATGTTAAAATAATATACCAACAATAAGAACTGTCATATACGTAATATATTGTTGTCTGTACAGTACAAGAACACTTGCACTGTGGAAAGCATACAGAATATTAAATTAGGAATGCCACAGTGGTCTGTATTGTCCCAATGTTAACAACTTCGAAGGTACACGGAAGTGGGATGAAGTTAAATGAGCAGTGGAGGAGAAGGGAAACAAGTGATTAGAGTGGGTGCAAGAAAAGGGGTCAAATAAATGTGAATACACTGAAAATTAAAGAAATATATATACGTTGAGACCTGTGAAGCCAAAAGAAAAGGGGGTAAGTAATGATCTAGCAAATGGAAAAAAAAAAAAAAAAAAAAGACAAGCTATGTGTTTAACAATGATTACTATGACAGCTCCTTGACTTTTGCTTTTCAATAAGGAGTAATTTCAGTTCTGCCTCCTTTTCATATGCCACCATTCTGGCACTGGCAGCTGCCACTTTTGCTTCCAGTAATGCTAACTCCAGTCTTTGCTTTTTAGACTGAAAGTCTTCATCATCATTACTTGTGAAGGTTCTAGCATGGCATCTGATAGGAAGAGCTGGAGCTGGAGTTAGCTGAGGTTGTTCAGAATAATCAGCAGATATCTGTCCATCAATTAATGAGGCAAGCACTGGCACAGTCACTGTTGTTAATTCAGTTGATGGGATGTCGAAAGGTGCTGATACAACTTCAAAGCCACTGTCCCCAACTGGCTCATCACTACCGGTACTGAAATACAAATGACAGTATGAATGCTTATTGAATGATCAACTTAGCATGTGAGTTCAACAATGACACCAAAATTAGCAAAAGTGTAAATAGTTCCACAAATGAATGTCAAAATGCTGCGTAACTCTTGATACTGTTTTATGAACATATGGTAGCCTCTGTGTGAAATAAGACTGAAACATACAAAGAAGAATTTTGAACTTTAGTTCAAATGGTCAAGAGGATACCAAAAACCATACACGTAACATTTTTGGTCACCCATATATTCTGTTTCAGGAAGAGTTCTAGTATGTAACTTATGTTCTTCTCAAATCCAGTCTAATTTTGACTAGTGTATACCCATACAATACTGTACAGCAAATATCATGCTGACTGCAAACTATAACACATGGAAAAAAAACATGACAAACCACAAACCACATACCAAAACTGCAAAGCAGCAGAATCCATCTTGTTTCTTAACCCCGAGACAGATATATTATCCTCCCTCAGAATTGCCTGCACTGCCAGTACCACCTCGGATAATGGCTTGGGAGGATTACCACCACCTGTAATGATGAATGATATACAGTAATAAACCGTACAATCCGTATGAGTAGCAGAGTTTGTAAGCATTGTTTCTTAATATCCTAACCTCATTTCTGTGATTAATAAAGAGTAATAGTACATTATGTGTCAAATGCAATGGCTGCATGTGTGGGGACAATCAACAGCTAAAGGTAAAGATAGTACTGTATATTTTTATCTCACGAACATTATTTATCATTTTACAAAAAAATTATTTTCCTTAATATTTGTATAGTCAAAGGACAAAGATGATTAACAATAATATGATAAGCAGAGTCAAAGGTGCAGTTACTAACTTTACATGATTTTTTTTTATTTTTAAGATGAGTATTGTAACATTGACACCACTGTACATGTCATGGTGACTAAGATATCATTTTGTTTAACTGCCATATTTTGGTACTGATGAATTTTCTGGGGAGTTTCTTTTTCTCTATGCGAGGAAGAAGGAACCAAAGGCCATGAGCCCGCAATAACAGTTCCCTCCAAGAGAAAAACAATATACAATAGAGACCCAAATTCAAGATCCGATCATTTCGAGATGCCTGGACACAATGAGTTTGAAAGACTGGAGATCATAGGCAGCTGGAAATACAGACAGAGGGAGACAGTTCCAGAGTTGACCTGTTGCATAAATGAAGGACTGGGAATAACGGTTAACTCTGGCATTAGAGAGTTGAACAGAGAAGGGATGAGAGTTTGCTGCTAGACGGGTGCTACGCGCCCGTCGTAGAGGTGGAGGAATGCATGCAGACAGTTCAGAGGAGCAGTGACCATTAAAGTAGCGGTAGAAAAGAGATAAAGATGCAACAGTGTGGCGAAGAGACAGAGGTTGAAGGGAGTCAGTAAGAGGAGGAGAGTTAATGAGACGAAAAGCTTTTAACTCCACCCTATTGAGAAGAGCTGTATGTGGGGAGCCTCCTCACACATGAGAGTAGTACTCCACACAGGGGCGGATAAAACCCCTGTATAGAGTCAACAATTGTGCAGGGGTAAAGAAAGAATGGAGTCGGCTTAGCACAACTAATTTCTTGGAAGTAGATTTTACAAGAGATGTAATATGATCTTTCCAAGATAAGTCCCGAGTAAAGGAAACCCCAAGCATGCTAAAGGACGATGCAGGATTAAGCTGAATATTATTAAACATTAGTGGGTATACTGTACCTGTGGAAGATTTCGTTGGGTTGATAGGTGTAAGAACTGAGTCTTAGATGCATTAAAAACAACCAGATTATTTTTACCCCAGTCAGAGATACGAGCCATAGCCTCATCCCTTGTTTGTTGAAGTAACTGTTGAGATGGGCATTGCGGGAACCGAATGGAAAGGTGAAGGGTGGAGTCATCAGTGTATGAGTGGATAGGATTAGATGTACAGCTTAGAAGGTCATTGATGAATAAAAGGAAGAGAGTTGGTGCTAGGACAGAGCCCTGAGGAACACCACTGCTGATAGATCTAGGAGAAGAACGATGGCCGTCTACAACAGCGGCTACAGAACGACCAGAAAGGAAGCAAGCGATGAAGGCACAGATAAAAGGATAGAAACTGTAAGAGGGCAGTTTGGAAATTAAAGACTTATGCCAGACTCGATCAAAAGCCTTAGAGATGTCAAGTGCAAAGGCAAAGCTTTCGCCAAAGTCTTGAAAGGAGGATGACCAGGAATCTGAAAGGTAGGTGAGAAGATCGCCAGTGGAGCATCTCTGACGGAACCCATACTGACGATCAGAAAGAAGGCTGTGATAGGAAAGATGCCTTAAAATTTTTCTATTGAGAATTGACTCGAAAACTTTTGAAATACAGGACGTTAAAGCAATTGGACGATAGTTGGAGGGTTGGGAGTGGTCACCCTTCTTTGGGACTGGCTGAATGAGAGCAAACTTCCAGCAAGAAGGAAAGGTACAAGTTGACAGACAAAGGCAAAAGAGTTTGCCTAGGCAAGATGTAAGCACAGAAGCACAGTTCTTGAGAACAACAGGAGGGACTCCATCAGGCCCATATGCCTTGTTAGTATTCAGGCCAGTGATGACAGAAAATACATCAGCTGAAGAAATTTTAATGTCAACCATGAGGAAGTCAGAGGGGGAGAAGTGATGGAGGAACAGCACCGGAATCGTCTAAGGTGGAATTGGAGGAGAAAGTCTGTGCAAAGAGATCTGCTTTATCAGTAGAAGAAAAAGTTACAGAGCCATCAGAGTAGAAAAGAGGAGGGAAGGATGATGAGGTAGAGTTGTTAGAAAGGTTTTTGGCAAGGTGCCAGAAGGAGCGGGAAGAATTCGAGCTCGAGAGTTGAGAGATTTAGTACTGATGAAATTATTTTTTGCAGAGCGAAGAACAGACTTAGCACGATTCTGGGCAGAAATGTAAAGATGACGTGATTCAGGAATGGATTGGCTCCTGTACCTTTTGTAGGCCCTCTCCTTGTTGCGGACAGCATTAGAACAAGTGTGATTAAACCATGGCTTTCTTGCGTTAGACAAAGGATACGAGAAAGGAATGTATGCTTCCATGACCGAGAGAATAACCTCCATAATGCGCAAGGCACACTCAGATGGCTCCCAGGCATGGAAGCAATAATCATTCCAGGGAAAATCAAAGAAGTACTGCCTGAGGGCCTCCCAATCCGTGGCTCCAAAATGCCACAGACGACATTTCCCTGGAGGGTCCACAGGCTGTACCGGAGTGATAGGACAGGTTAAGGTGATAAGGTTGTGATCGGAGGAGCCCAACAGAGAGAAAAGATTAACAGTGTAAGCAGAAGGATTAGTTGTAAGGAAGAGGTCATGTATGTTGGAGCTCTCTCCAAGGTGGTCTTGGATACGGGTAGGGTGCTGTACAAGCTGCTCTAGGTCATTAAGGATAGAAAAGATGTAGGGTTGTTCACCAGGTGGATCAGTGAAAGGAGAGGAGAGCCAAAGGTGGTGGTGAACAATAAAATCTCCTAAAATGGAGATTTCAGAGAAAGGAGAAATGGATAGAATGTGTTCCATCGTACAAGTAAGATAGTTGAAGAATTTTTGATAGTCAGTAGAATTAGGGGATAAGTAAACAGCACAGATATATTTAGTCAGAGAATGCCAGGAAAGCCGAAGCCAGAGTGTAGAGAATTCAGAAGAATCGAGTTCAGGAACACGAGAGCAAGATAAGTCGTTGCATATATATACACAACAGCCACCTTTGGCTTTGAAATGAGAATAGAGAAAGTAGGAGGATACAGAAAAGGGTTTGCTGTCAGTGATACACAACCTCCAACTTGACTCGTGGTATTTTTTAAAATACTGTGGGTTTTAGGGGATCTAACCTGTTTTACCTGCTGCCTTCTTAAACTCAGTGAATTCATTCCTCCCCTGAGCCTTCAGTGCCCACCATTTCTTCTTCACTTCCATTTTGTCACGAACTGCCTCGGGAAAGGCAGCATTTATTTTCCTCGTTACGTCCTCCCAGACCTCCCTCCTCTTGCGTGAAGTAACTTCACTGCTGAACCTAAGATAAATAAAAATAATTTAGAAACCAAAACCAGAAACAAAGTTTTTAGTCAAGCAGTTGAGGAGAAACAACTTAGCTAACCCTTCCAGTACTCTGGTTAGAATACTCAGGTTAAACAGAATTAATCCATGGGCAATGGAACCTCATTTATCTGAAAACCAGTGGAATGTAAAATTCTAGATATATAGGTGATTTTTTCAAATGAGCGAAATCCATGAGAACCGTCAACAAAATGCCTACTGTTATACACAGTAAATTAACAATGATGCTGAAAGTACATCAGTTAGGACCCCACACTTAAAAAGGCACAAACATTTTCAATCAACAGTTAGATACTTGTTACGGTATCAGCAGTCCATAAGTAATCAAAGCAAAAACTGCCTCTGTTGAACTGTTTTCCACAGGGTGATTAGGACAGGCTTGATTAGAAGTTGTACCTAGCGTGACACGTATTAGAGGTTTACCTAAAAGTTTAGTGACAATCCTTACTGGGGGGTATGCGGTGGTCAAAAATACCTCAAAATCAGTTTATTTTGTAAAAATAAAAAAGCAACTGCAATTGCAAATTCAAATATCTTTCCTTACGATAATGTGATTAAAAGCTGGATTCACCGAACAATTTTTCCATTATAACAACTAAAGGCAGTTCAACTGAGTTATGATACTTACTGATGCGTAATGGTAAAAAAAAAAAAAAAAAAATCAAACCAAACCTAATCACATAACTGCTGGACTTACTTGTGACAGGCCTAGAACCTTCAGTGATGGAACATGAGACGGTATCTCAACACTATATTGACGTTAAAATTATTCTCTTGTTGCTGACCCAGGTAAACTGACAAATGTAAGGAAAAAAACTTTCTAACCTACTTTTACCAACCTTTTCCCTTCTATTACTAGCTTGTCCACTGCAACAGGTTCAAGTAGGTGAGTAACTACATCTTTGCTCCAGTTCGCCTTCCTCTTGAAGGGGGTTCTGCATGCTGAGGTTGAAGAAGCAAGTGCATGGAGCTGGGAAGAGTGCTGCATATCCATCTCACAACTACGCTTCTTGGGTGATGATCACGCGTGTTTGTGTGCGAGTACACAAACGTGAAGCGTTCAGACGGAAACGGTATGTTGCTGCCAGTAATAATTGTATATCGATAATTTTCGAAAAATCGACATAGAACTCTATCTATCTATCTATTGCCAGACGCCTTAATCCAGTTCGGGGTGGCCACAAACAAATCGCCTCCACGTCGCCCTGTCCCCCGACATTTCACTGCCCCACTCCCAACTCACATCTCCCTCTATCATATACCTCTCCACCCCATCCCTTCATCTCATCCTCGGCCTCCCCCTCCCTCTTTCCCCCTCCACCTCACTCACATACACTCTCTTCGTCAGTCTTTCACCCTCCATCCTCTCCACATGGCCAAACCACCTCAGTGTATTCCTCCTAACGTTTCCTATCACATCCACATCCACACTACAACTCTCCTTTATATCCTCATTTGTCAGCCAGTCTCTCCATGTGACTCCACAGGCTTCTCTTAAATAACTCATTTCCACTGCTCTCACTCTTGACTTGTGTCCTTCCAGCAACGTCCAAGCTTCACTTCCATACGTTAGAGTTGGTATCACAATACTGTCATGTAGTAACTTTTTCACTTCCTTGCTCACTTCCCTGCTTCTTATCACTGCTTTCAAGGAACCAGCAACTTTCTTCCCTGCTGTACCCTTTCAAGCACTTCACCCTCCAAACCTCCATCCGTACTCAACACACTACCCAAGTACTTAAACGTACTCATATTTTCCAATTCCTCATCATCCAACCTCGCTGTACATTCACTGACTTCACCTCTTTCAAAGACCATCATTTTACTTTTCCCTACATTCACCTTTAGATTCCGTTTCTTACACACTCTCCCAAACTCATCCACCAAGCCTTGCAGCTCTCTTTCGTCTTCACTCAACAACACAGTATCATCTGCAAACAACAGTACAGGGAGTTTCCAAACACTACCCTCTCCTACCAGGGCCACTCCAACATCCACTACCCTACCTTGTACCTCTTTTATTATCCCATCCATGTACAGATTGAACAACCATGGAGACATGACACATCCCTGTTTCAACCCAACCTTCAAAGAGAGAAATTCACTCAGTTCACCATCCACATGCACTACAGCCTTGGCACCATCATACAACAATTCCCATCCACTCCATATATTCTTAATACTTTCCACAATCCTTGTCTATCCACCCTGTCATAAGCTTTCTCCAAATCCAAGAAAACCGCATACAACTTCTTTCCCTTCTCTAGAAACTTTTCCACTAAAGATCTAAGAATGAATATCTGATCTACACAACCTCTTCCTTTCCTAAAGCCTCCCTGTTCTTCTCCAACTAATTCCTCTGTTCTTTCTCTAACTCTGTCAATAAGTATCCTACCATACACTTTTCCTATTATACTAAGAAGACAGATGCCCCTATGATTACCACACACATCTTTTTCCCCCTTTTCCTTTGTACAAGGGAATAATTATACCTGATTTCCAATCCTCCGGGACTCTACCTTCCTCCCAGGCCAATCTGCACATTTTCCACATCCATTCTACTACTATCACTCCCCCATACTTCAGCATTTCACCACACGCTCCATCAATTCCTGGGGCTTTCCCCAATTTAACTTTCTTCATTGCTTCCACAACTTCTATCCTACTGATTTCTTCCTGTCTTTTCACCTCCCTCCTTCTGCCAGCCATTCCCCAGCCACTTATACTCGCATTACTTCCAACCTCTATGTTCAACAATTCCTTAAAGTGTTCTATCCATCTGCTCACTTTTTCTCCCTTCGCCAATAGTAATCTACTATTTTTATCTTTCACTCCCTGCTAACTTCACTTCCACCCTGTCTTACTCTTTTTACCTCTTTCCAGAACATTTTCTTACAGTCCCTCCATTTTACAATCATGTTCCTTCCAAATTCCTCATCCGCTCTATTCTTACTCACTCTTACTAATCTTTTCACCTCTCTCTTTCTTTCTACATATGACTCTCTCTTCCGCCTCTCAACGTCTTCCACGCCCCTATTTCTAATCCATTCATTGTATGCTTTCTTCTTTTGTGCCACAGCCTGTCTTACCTTTTCATTCCATCACGCAGTTCCTTGCACACCCCTCCGTCTTCTCTTCATACCACACATCACATCACATGCTGCACATTTTCTTCTGAAAATATCCTGCACACACCTTCCACGTCCCCCATCTGCATCAATTCATATTTGCCCAATCGTTTCTCCACTTCTTTCTTATACTCTGCCTTTTTCTCATCCTCTTGTAACCTTTCCACTCTCCTTACAAATACTCCTTCTTCCCGTCCTTCCCTTCTTCTATTTCTCCATCCTAATTGGACCTTGATTCTGGCCACCACCAAGTAGTGGTCAGAAAGTCCACTCCCCCAACCTCTATAAGCTCTTGCATCCATTACACATTTTCGCATCCTTTCATCCACACACACATAATCAATCATTGCCTTCCTTTCATTCAGTTCACCACCCACCCTTCTCATCACTTGCTATGTATACCTGTGGATCATTTTGTGCATGAAGAGCGTATTGGCTATCACCATCCCCCTCCCAGCACAAATGTCCACTAAAGCACTGCCATTCTCATCTATCTCAGCAGTCACACCCCACTCACCAACTATTCCATCCACCTTCACATTCCCTACTTTACCATTCATATCACTGATCAAAAACACTCTCTCATTCCTTCCAAACTTTTCCATGTACACTTCCACATTTGTCCAGAGCTCTTCTCTCACTCTGCTTGCACGATCTTGCGTTGGCGCATACACACACACAATCGCCCACATTTGTATTCCAACTTTCAATCTTACCCACACAATGCTTGACCCAACTGATCCATACTCTCTTATGCTCTTCTTCCATCTTTTACTCACAACTCTACATACTCCTTCTTTTGCCCTCTCATTCTCACCTACTCCTGCACATATACCCCATCCACACTTCCATTCTCTCACTCTCACCTCTCCATTTCGTTTCAGTTATTCCGCACACATCAACTTTAGCACCCTCAAGCACCTGGACAATCTCTCTCTCTTTCACCTCATCATTCGCTCCCCTTACATTCCTCGTTCCGATTACCATGTCCTCTGTCCGGTCCTTGGTCGTCATCTTTTGGTCAGTCCTTGTCCGAGGCTTATTGTTTGTCTTTTTAGTTAGTTGTTTTCCGGGGAGAGGCACTCAACCCTCCGCCAACATAAAACTCAAGATATGCATATCAATACTATTAGTTGAATTTATAGTCCAATATTTGTACAAAATTGCAGTCAGAGACTATTTAACGACCTACAGATCGCGCATTTATGCTAAGTGTAGGACGTTTTGACACTCAAGCAAGGCCTAGGATTATTCATAATCACAGCTGTGAAATTCTCTGAGAGCGTTGGTAAATAACTCCTACGAAGTATTCACCACTGTGAACGATTTGAGGGATGTGAGTGCTTGGTTGTGAAAAATCATAAGGACTGTGATAAATACCGAACAGTAAAAGAAGAGGATATTCGCAGGCTCACATGTGCAGAAATGGCAATGATCAGGTGCATGTGCAATGCGTTCCTGAGTGCGAGGCCTGGGGGGCTAGGTTTACGGTAGAAGAGTTGAGAGGTAGGATGGGACTGGAGTGTATTGGAGTTGCGATGAAGAGGGGTAGATTGAAATGGTTTGGGCATGTGAAGAGGATGAGGGATGATAATTGGGTGCAGAAAGTGAGAAGTGTTATGTTAGGGGTAGGGTAGCAACAGGTAGACCGAAAAAGTCCTGGGACTAAGTTATTGAGTGTGACCTCAGGAATAAGGGACTAAATAGGGAAGCTGCCCGAGATCGAGCAGCATGGAGAGCCTCCATTTGGTGACCAAGGCCGATGCATGCAAGCATGTTGGAGCCTTCAAAAACTGCACGTAACGAAACGATATTATTCAAAGCTGGATACGGTTTGATCACCTAGTGAAAGATTTTTTTTTTTTTCCCCGAAGGTGGTGGTTTTCTTTCACTAGTCTCTTGACCGTCTGCTTTAGTTCTTCCTGTATATTTTGATACAGGTTTTCTTTGTTTCTGTTTGCTTTACAAGCTCTATCATGTATTTCCTGAATGAGACAGCCCTAGCATGTATTCAGTATGGACGGTGGGTGTTAGCGCCGAAGTGGTGACATGTAGAAGTGTGCGGTACGTAGGAGGACTACTGGGCCTTGAAAGCAGGCTGTGAAGCCTATGCCCAGAGTCGGTCACATAAAAAAAAAAAAAATCAGTACATATGTGTTAACATTCTCGTCAGTCTTCATGTCTCTGTTCTTTTGTATCTCCCATTCAACATCCCCGGTACCCTGGTCATTGAAACAATTATAAACGTAACGGTACACCATTTATTAAGCATTTTCATGCCTTTCCAGACAAATAATGATGATCTCTTCAGTAAACATAACTATATCGGCCAAGTAATGCCCAACAGCATTAATAATGCCATAACCACACACACACATTTCTCTCTATTCACAAATAAATCTGTGCCCACACAAATGATGCCACACTTGCACACATAATGCTGTACATTCTAAAATAATTCTGTGCCCAAACATGCCACACCGCACACATAATGCTGTACTTTCACCAATAATTCTGTGCTCACACAAATAATACCATTCACGCACACAGAATGCTATACATTCACAAAAAAGTTTGTGCCCAAACAAATAATGCTACACCCACACACATAATGCTATACCCTCAGTATGTGCTCGCACACATACCGTAATGCCGTAACAGCACACATAGTCCTAATGCTATATCTTCACAAACAATGCTGCAGCCACACATACACAGCTCTCTCTCTACGTACTGTTCTACACACACACACACACACACACACACACACACACACACACACACACACACACACACACACACACACACACTTTCACTGACGAAGTGGGTGGTAACTGTCCCCCTTGAGCAAGGGGATGGGTGTGTGCGTGTGTGAAGGTCACAGCCTTGCCCTTAGATCGGACTATATGAGCTCTCAGCTTCTTCTGGGAGGGTAAAAGCTGACGATCACGACCATCAAGTGATCCTGACCGACCCGGTGAATTACACACCTCTATTGCTGTGCCTTCACAAATAATGCTGCACCTTCACATGAGTAGCTCTGTCCAACTACGTATTGCTCTATCCTCACATATATAAACCTCTCTATCATCACACACTAGCGAAATCATTATATACTGGTGACTAGTTGTAGCCTATGCTAATGAAGCTAATAACCAACTGGTAAAAGAGAGATGGGACATATCCCATCTTCAGTGCTAGTTGTTTTTGCGTCCTGTCAATACAAAGTATTCGATAGTTCTTGTCATCTTTTTTTTTTTTTTTTTTTTTTTTTTTAGTGAAGTGTATAGAACATATGTTCTATACTATCTATAGATAGAATAGATAGTATAGAACATATGAATACATTGCCCAGATTCGTTTTTTTTTTTTTTTTTTTTTTTTTTTTTTTTTAACCCGACGACAAGAATTTAACCACTTCTCTCTGTATGATTTCTATCTTGGGGAACTTACATTATGTACTGGACTTCACTGCCTTTTGTCTTAGGCTTGGTGTTAAAGCAATCGCATACAGAAGAATTATTTGTCATTTTTGCTGACAACATGAGCTTATGATACGAACAAAAATTAACATCAGAGTACCCTCATTCTTCTCTGGTTTGGGTACAAGTGAATGAGGGATACACTCAGCCAAGTAAGTAGCGCCCGTGACATCATGACCTCCTCCCTCTCCCAGGGGACTGGCACATCGGCTGACCTGTTTTACTGGGCCATGGGTATGCTAAACCGACTTCGTGCCATCTTTACCCCCGAGCAGATGTTGACTTTATACTCGGGTTTTATTCACCCCTGTGGAAAGTACAACTCGCAGGTGTAGGGAGGCTCCCCACATATATACAGCTATTCTCGACAAGGTGGAGTCAAAGGCTTTTCGTCTCATTAACTCTCCTCCTCTTACTGGCTACCCTCAACCTCTGTCTCTGCACTGCTGCATCTTTATCTTTTTCTGTTGCTACTTCAGTGGTCACTGCCCCTCTGAACTGTCTGCTTGCATCCTTCCACCTTTATGCCAAGCGTGCTTGACACCCGTCTAACAACAAACTTTCATCCTTTTCCTGTCCAGTTTTAATGCAAGATTTAACCGTTACTCCCAGGCCATCAAGTGTGCAAGAGGTCAACTCTGGAACTGTCTTCATCTGTCTGTATTTCCTACTGCCTATGACCCCCAGTCCTTCAAACTCAGCGTGTCCAGGCATCTCGAAATAAACGTTACTTTAATTTGGCTCTCTGTTACCTTGGTTTTTCTTGGAGGGAACAATCTTACGGGCTTCTGGCCTTTGGTTCCTTCTTTCATGCATAAAAAAAAGGCACCAACAGCAGCAACAACACCATTACCACCACCACCACCAACCCCAGCAGCAGCAGTAGCAATAGTTGTATTAGTAGCAGTAGTAGTAACAGAATAACAGCAGCACCATGTGCACCTGGACATGAACTCATTGTACTACAGACTCTCCTCCCCCTTTCCTTGCAGTTCCCATCCACCTTTTCAATGAACTGGGAAGCAACTGTGGAGTGTCTGTATAAAGTGGCAGCGAAGTTAATTTGCTCTATCCTTGTCAACTAATGAAGGCCTCCCTTACCAACAGCAAAAGTAAAGTATAGCTGGTAAAATATATAGTTAATGAAGAGGTGATATACCCATTTTGCTCTAATGTAGAGTCACACTGCCGTCTCTCCATCTTGGATACTGATTCATAACAAGAGAATAAGACTAGAATATAATACTAGTCACGAAGGAGTGTTATGGAAATGATGTAGAGTCAGAGTATTGTCTTACTTTGTCACTGAACTACACGAAAAAAAAAAAAAAAATGCAAGAGGAAAAAATCTGGACCAAGTACGGGGACAGCAGAAAGTCATCTAAGTTGATAAGAAAACAGAATTTATAATACTGCCCTTGCACACACTGAGCTGATTTTACTCGAAACCTGACCAAAAAATCATAATCTCTTCAGTGTAAGTACTTAGCCATAACAGGAGAATAACATTAGAATATCAGGCTTTAAACAACGACCATACTGGCTTCCGCACTACCATACCTAGATATAAGGCGGTGGGACACATTCATTCATTCTCTCTCTCTCTCTCTCTCTCTCTCTCTCACACACACACACACACACACACATATGCTAGTCCTCATTTTGGATTAAAACATCTGGCCATAGACCGATAGACAGACAGAGGGAGTTACTAATGTGAAGCATGCAACACCCACTAACCCACCGCCAACGCCTGGGCCGGGGTTGCATCTCAGGCCACTCAGTGCGTAATGTGTACGTGATAGCTGTGTAAATTGAGTTACTGGGGGTCAACGTCCATATTGGGTCCCACACCACCAGATCAAGATATATGACGTTTTGAGAGCAACTAAAATGACTTGGGAAATATTTCTACCTAAAAGTTATCTGCTGATTTTACACACACACACACACACACACACACACACACACACACACACACGTGTCTGTGTGTGTGTGTGTATATATATATATATATATATATATATATATATATATATATATAGATATATATATCATCAGCCATTACAGGTCCACTGCTGAACAAAGGCCTCACCCAACCTTCTTCACGAATTTCTTGACTGAGCCGATCTTTGCCACGTTTTCCATGCAAATTTCTCTATCTCATCCCTCCACCTCCTGTCTGGCCTTTTTCTGCTACGCTTACCATCTCTTGGTGTCCAGTCAGTCAACCTCTTGCTTCATCGATTATCTCATATTCTTGCTACATGGCCTGCCCACCTCCATTTCTGTTCTTTTATAACTTCTATAATATCTTTGACTTTAGTCTGCTGTCTCACCCAAGTTGATCTTTTCCTGTCTCTTAAAGATATTCCCAACATTGACCTTTCCATTGCTCTCTGAAAACGAATTGATTTATTTTCCATCGATTTTGTCAGTTTCCAAATCTCGCAACCATACGTCATAGCTGGAATTATACATTCGTTATATCCTTTTCGTTTCATACAAACTGGCAAGCTACTTTTCATAATGTCTCTATGTTTACCGAAAGCTTCCCGTCCAATTGTAATGCGTCTTTTTATTTCGCTATCATTATCTTTCGTTAATTTTAGTATTTGTCCCAGGTAATTGTACTCTTCGACTTCTTCAAGAATTTCTCCACTTATTCTGATGACGCTCTTTGGTGTTTGAGGATTAAACATTAGTTTTACTTCGGTCCATCTTTAGCCCTACTTTGAGACTTTCTCTGTTCAGGTCATTTAACATTTCTTGCAATGTCTCTGCTGTTTCTGAGATTAGGACAATGTCATCTGCAAATCTTAAATGGTTTAGCTTTTCTCCATCTATGTTCACTCCTTTGTTTTCCCAGTCTAGCTTTCTGAAAATACTTTCTAGGCATGCTGTAAATAACTTTGGTGAAATTGTATCTCCCTGACGGATGCCCTTCTTAATCTTAATTTTCTCTGAGTCCTTAGGTAATTTAACTGCAGCAGTTCCCTCTTTATATATGTTTTCGAGCAGTTTTACAAAGTTCTCATTCACTCCTTGTTCTCGCAATGAATTTATAATTGCTATGTGCTCCACTGAGTCGAAAGCCTTTTCATAATCAACAAAACCTAAGCACAGTGGTTTATTATATTCTGTAGTTTTCTCAATTAGCTGATTCATTGTGTGTAGAAGATCAGTAGTCGAGTACCCGCTTCAGAATCCTGCCTGTTCACGAGGTTGGTTTTCCTCCAAATTTGTAGTTATTCTGTTTGTAAGTACTTTAGTAAAGTGTTTGTAAATGACTGATAGCAAGCTAATGGGTCGATAGTTTCTAAGGTCTTTTGAGTCACCTTTTTTGTAAAGTAAAATAACTATTGCATTACACCATATTTTGGGAATTGTTTTCGTATGTACTTCTGCTCCTGCATGCAACAGTAAATCTGCTACTATTCCATCTTCTCCCGGAGCTTTTCCTCTTTTCGTATTTTTGAAAGAATTATTTACTTCGTCTGGTGTTACCTCAGGTATTTCACTTGTGTCAGCTGAAAAGTTAGCTATTGGTACTACTGTCTTTGATGCACACAGTTCTTTGTAAAATTCTTCAACTCTCTTCAACATCTTATCTCTGCTTTTAATGGCTTCACCGTTTTTTATCTTTTAGTGATGTAATTTGTTGCTCTCCAAGTGCCATTTTACTTCGGACCTGTTTCAGACATTCCTTTTTTGATGCTTTCTTTGATGTGATCCATGTTACTCTTTCCTTTTTGTTCTCTTTTGTTGATAAGCTTATTTAATTCCGCTCGTTCTATTTCATCTTTCTTTATTTTTACTTTCATTTCCTTTTTTTTTTTTTTTTTTTTTTTTTTCATAAACTCGAGTGTCTTTTCTGAATATTTCTTGGCTTTGGTTGCATTAGGTTTTCCTACTACCTTCGCTGATTCTTTTAGCACTTGAGTCAATCCGGACTCTGCCATGCTCAGAAGAGGCGCCAAAATCCCTGATCATGCACTTCTCCTCACAACATTCATCCAGCCAGCTCGATCTCTTGTCAGTTCCCCAGCTTCACCGACTTCCAAACCTCTCTTCCTCAAACCCTCATCCACCATATCTCTCCACCTTCTCCTTGGCCTACCTCGCCTCCTCCCTCCTTCAATTTCCCTCAGGTATACCCTTTTCACCAATCTATTGTTATCCATTCTTTCCACATGACCATACAATCTCAGGACACTTTTTTCGATTCTGGTGTTCACCGACTTCCTCACTCCACACCTTTCACGAATCACACTATTTCGTATCCTATCCACCCTCTGTACTCCACATACATTCCTCAACAGTCCCATCTCCATTGCTCTTACTCTTGACTTTTCATTTTCATGCCACACCATAGTCTCACACCAATATGTTAGAGTTGGCACTAACACTCCCTCATGTAAGCCTCGTGCAGCTGCAACACTCAAGCCTCTGTTTCTTATCAAGGCCTTCATTGTATCAGCTACTTTTCCTTGTGTCACTCTACGTCCCACTCCTTTTGCACATTTTCCTCTCTTTTCTATCACTGTACCCAAGTATTTGAACTGTCTCACCAATTCCAGTCTCTCTCCATTCACTGCGACATCACACTGGGAGTCACCTTCTCTCTCATTAACCATCACTTTACTCTTCTCTACATTTACTCTCAAGGCACTACGCTCACAGACATAAGGAAAACTCTGCACTAGCCTACCAAGTTCCTGTCCGGAACTTGCAAGCAGTACTGAATTATCAACATACAACAAATTTGAGATATTCCATCCATCACCATTCATTACCAACGCCATCCCTCTCTCCATGACTCGTGTTTTCACTTCTCTCATCACCCCATCCATATATATATTGAACAACCATGGGGACATCACACAACCTTGTAGCATGCCCACACCAATCATAAACCATTCACTTAAATGCCCATTAACCTTTGCACATGCTTCGCTACCATCATAAATACTCTTGACAGCACCTAGCAGCTCACCATCTGCACCATACATGCATAAACTTTCCACAATCTCTCTCTGTGTACTTTGTCGTATGCTTTTTCCAGATCCATGAATGCCATAAACACCTTATCGTCCCTTCTCTCACAAGCCTTCTCTACTATCTATCTCACTGCAAATACTTGAGTCCATACATCCTCTGCCACTCCTCCAAGCCATGAACATAATTTCATCAGCTCACTAGGGACTTACTGATATCTCTCTTACTTTCTCTATAATATGCCACGATAATTCTTGCACTCACTTCTGCTCACCTTTGTTTTTGTACAGGGGTACAATCACTTGAAGCTTTTTCCAGTCTGCAGGCAAAGTTTCACTCAATCTCATGCCTTCTTACATATCTCCAACAAGCACTTTCCATTCCACTCTCTCCACTACACTTAAGCATCTGTGCAGATACACTCTCATCAACCCCAGCTACTTTCCCCATTTTCAGCCTGTTTCACAGGCCGCTTTTCACCTATGCGAGTGTCACATCTCCTGGCACTTTTATTCCTTCTCTGCACACCCCCCAAAACCAGTCATGTTTACAGCCGCTCTGCTCTTTCTATTTCCATATCCATCAGGCTTTCAAAGTATTTTTTCCATCTGGTCCTTACTTCATCTCCATGTGGGTTTGTATGACCTACTACCTGAATCCTACACACCATCACAATTCTTTCCACTTTCACTTCTACATATCCTCACCCATTTCCAGAATAACTTCCTATTTTCCAAAGTAGTTCACATTCATTTTTCTTCCCAGCTCATCACTTACTCCTCCTTCTTTTTCCCCTTGACTGGTGTCTTTACGTGCCTCCTGCTCTCGATATACTCAGTTCTTTATTTCAACTTGAACCCCTATCCTGTAACCACTTTAGCCACATCTTCCTCTTTTCCTCCACTACTCTCTTAACCCCTACACCGCGGAGCTTGTTTACGCACAATGACTTGCGTTGGTGCCGCGGGGTTATGTTGGGCTCCGACAGACTCTCAAAAAATATTTGCCAAAAATCAGTTATTGAGTCCTCAGAATAATAAAATTATATATGCTTATGGCACATATACCTTCAGCTTTCTCCTGGAATGATTTTTGAGCCTTCGTCTGTTACTGTAGGACTTGTGGAGACCTCTGAAGTAGGGTAACGAAGTCTCCACTTTACACTTCCTGACAACCCGTAATATGATTACCACAGCCAGATACAAACACTATAAACACTATTCTACAATTTTCAAGTAGTTTGGGATCCATACAAAAAAAAACACTGTGGAAAAGCAATGGAAATTATGGAAGCTCGTCTGATCGTCGCACTGGCACTAGTTCACTTTTGTTACTCTTGTCATTTATTATTCATAAAACCCCTCACACTTTATATTTCTATTACTATATAACACTTATATATATCTTTACAGTCTTTATCCATAAGTTTTCCTTCAGTAGTATTAGTTTATTGTCACTGTAGGGATTCAATTTCTTTCAGTAAAATACGTAGCATTCACTTTCTCGTCCTGTATACTGGCATTGAGAGTGAATGTCACTTTCATCTTCACTCTCATAACTCTAGTAGCATTCAGACATGCTAGAAATTGAAACTTTCACTTTCATTACTCCTAGGGTATATACTCGTATTCTTATAATACTACTCATTTACATTTCTATTTACGTCTCTCTTATTTTATTTACGTTATTTACATTTCTATTTTATTTACACTGTGTTGTGCACTGTCACTTGAAATAACTTATAAAACTATCTTTTCCATTGTTCACGTATATTTACATTTCATTACTTTCACTTGCTGTTTACACATTATTTACACATTATTTACAATTCCACTTGCACTGTTTTACTCAATAGAAAGATCCGTAGTCACTCTTTTATCAATTGTCCAGCCCTTTACCTCTTTCCACACGAGGTTTAGTAGGGAGTAAAGGTCACAGAGCCATTTGCATGGGGGTGAAAAAAGGCCTTGAAGTCAGCAAGGAAGAAACATACGTACCCTCACTTCGGAAGATGAGAAGTAAACTGATAACGCAGAGCCAGCCTGGAGGCCTGTTTAGGGGTTATTCAGAGTTACCAATATTACTTCTTGAAACAGCTAAGTCTAGCACTGATATGAAGTTGGCAGGAAATCTAGACAATACATTATAAATTTGGTAGTTCCAGGTGAATGTAAATATCACTTAGAAGCTTCTCCCTTCCTCCTTACATGTATATTTATTACGAAAATAGATTATACGGCATATTTCAAGGGGAAAAAAACAGCGAAACTTAGCCGAACATAGAGTGCACGTGAGGTGTTGTCAGGTGATCATTAGCCAATTCAAGGTGTATGGCAATCTCACTTACCTTATTTCTTTCTTGTATATATTATTTGTGGTATAAGAATACGACATAGGGGCTTATTTCAATGGATGAAATCAGTGAAAAATTCCAGGAAGATTTACTTAGCGTAGCATGGCCGGAGCAGGCGAGAGGATAGGGTAATGGAGGGGGTAGGGAGGGGAGTCAAGAACGGGGAGAAATGAGCTAGATTGTATCAACAATGGATGGGAGTACAGATGAGATTAGGAGTGCTTACTAGTGGTGGTCATTGGCAGTACTGATATTGGATGATACAAGCCCCCACTTGGAAGCCAGGGTGAATTCAAAATAACTACAGAATCACAAGCGACGCCCAGCAGTATGATCCCTTGCTCCCAAGCGTCACGAAAGTGACGCCTTCCAGCGGTTAAGGGGTTAACCTCCTCATCGCACCATGCTGATACCCTTACTTCTTTATTGTTGACACTCTTGCCACACGACACACCTCTTTAGCATTCCCCTAACTAAGCAATCTCTATATGCATTCCACAGGCTGTCCAGATCCAATTCATTCCAGTTCACTTAATCTAACTCGTCCTCTACTTTGGTCCTGTAATCATCTGGCACTTCTTTGATCCTCAGCTTCACAACTTTCAGTCTTTCACCCTGACTGCTCTTCTCTCTCTTGATCCGCCTCACTCCTCTCAGCTTGATCTTGCATACCACAGTCATATGCTCTGACAGACCTTCACATCGTCCTCTCCCACAGTCCTCGTATAAGCAACCATTCCCATCATCTACCTCTCTACAAGCATAGTAATCAATCAGGCTTCTTTCAACACGATCCCCGTTTCCTCTATACCCTATATTTATGAGCATCTTTGTGTTTGAAATACGAATTACAAATGCACAACCTCCTCTCCTGACACATTATCCTTTGAAGTAGATTTCCATTTTCATTTTCTCCTGGTACTCTGTAACAACCCATTATGTCATCCTCTGGACCAGTGCCTACTCTTCCATTCATATCCCGCATCACGGTCATTGTATAGCTCCTGGTGACATTTCTCCCTCTACTTCATGCAGCTCATCCCAAAACCTGTCTTTCTCTCTCTCTCGCTCCCCTGCCCTCACACGGTGCATACGCTACAATCACTGTCACTGTCACCTTCTCAAACTTGAACTTGACAACCACATACACTTCGAGCTGACACATTTGTTGTCTCCCATTCCACTCTGCCACATTCATCAACAAAGCAACTCCTTCCTTACATCTTCCTCTCTCATTCATTCCCCAATCTTGCACATTTCACACCCTCCCACTCCTCCCTTTCGCACCTTTTCATCTTCGTTGCACACAATGCCATCACAGCCTCTCTTGCACGCTTGAACACAGTTACCAGTTCCTCCCTCTTGCTCTCCTCATTCACACTTCTCACAGTCCACATGGCCACGCGCGTCTGCCCATTTGGTATCTACATACATATATATATATATATATATATATATATATATATATATATATATATATATATACAGAGACAGACAGACATATAGATAGACAGATAGACAAATAGAAAGATATAGATAGGTAGATAGATATATTAGGGTGGTCCTTATTACTAAGGGGGTAAAATTAATTCTGGAATATTTTGTTTGCTGGAAGTGTATTGTGTGAGTTTAGGTGTAAACTCTTGAGACACCACGGTTTTGCCGCATTGGATGACATTTACTGGTAACTTATCTTATCCAAAGTTTGAGCCTAATAAGCAAAGCATTATCATTGTTCTGATAATCTTTTTTTTTTTTTTGAAAAAAGTTTGCTTTAGACCTACTTCACTGGAGGTTACATTCCAGTAATACCCGTATTTTTTTCTTTTTTCAGAGATTTGTATTTTGAGTTATTATTAAGCACTTATATATTTACAATAAACTGAAGCGAAATGTCAACGCCAGTGACGAAAAGCAGGAGCAAGACCAAGATTTGGCTTGTTGGCCAACCAGGTGAATAACTACTTAGTAGTAAGTTACCTGCTTGTGGAGAAGTGTTAGCGCGACTTTCCTACCTGATGCAAACAGAGACAAGAACACTAAGGGATTCAGCATGTGTTCTGTCCGAGGAACTAGGGGGAATCTGGGAGAGAGCTCATATTACTGCATCTGAGTCACAGAATCATGTCCCCCAAATCAAAGCTCTCTCCTATAAAGAATGGAGAAAGTTGAGGGAACAGTAAGAGTCAGAATACAGAAGAGAGGTGATGAAGAAGGAAGAACTTCCAAGAACAGATGAAAGATCTCTTTGACAATGCACACACGGATGCCTTCGAGCCTCATCAAAAAATCATGAGGATAAGGAGGTTTCTTGTGGCTCCAGAGAGAGAAAGGAAAGGCAAGGCTCTATGATGGGTATTGATGTCAAACTCTACCGGACAGAACAAAGAGACAGAGAGAGAGACAGACAACAGACTCAGCAGGAGAGGAGAAAGCGTGAGGAATGTCACTTGAGCAGTAACAAGAAAGGAAATAGTGGAGCTGGGAGGAAAGCCCAACGAGTGATGAAGACGATACAGGTGACGTTTATACGGATAAAGCAGGTCCTCCCTTTTCGGCTGCAGCTCCTCCTCTGAAACGTCAACGAGCATGTAAAGCAGTTGTCACTTCTCCAATTGCTGCTGCTTTAGATCAGATCAAGACTTCACACCGTGCTGCAAGCGCATCTGCTTTCTGCGACCATTTCTTCCTGTGAACAATATCCAACAATGTATATTATCAAGAGGCAAGAGAGTAATATCGGCCGAGATCGAATCAAGAGTCTGAGAAAATCTGCAGAAAGAGCTGCAGAAATCATTCCATCCAATTGTGCCACTTGCAGTGCACTAGAGAGATGGAAAACTAATTCCCGATGTAACAGGAGCAAATGTCACTGAAACGCCTTCCAGTTCTTGTCTCAGGTGATGGAGTTTAAAAGCCTATGAATGTACCCGGTTTGGAATCAGGGACAGGAAAGGCCATGGCCAATGTCATCATTGAAACCTTGAATGACAGCGGTATATATGAACATGTAGAAGGAATGGCATCCGACACCTATGCCAGCTTAATACCCTATTGTGGGCAGGGGCTGCCACCTCTATTCAACAACAGTTGTACGAGGGATCTCCTCCACCTGGCTTGTCAGGCATTACATTTTTGGGATCCTTATTCAAAAGGCCTTCACCACTTTGTGAACCGTGCTCTGATCCTGACATTCACATATTCAAGCAGTTTCAAAGCCAAGTGGAATGCTATTGACACAACAAATTTTCAGACCTTGAATGACAGTGAGGAAATGCCGGTGACTGATACTGAGCAATGTGATGAACTTACAACATTTTGTATGAAATAGCTGCAAGAAAGCCAACCTCGAGATGATTATTGAAAACTGCTAGAACTGTCCATTGTTGTCTTGGGTGGTGTACCACCCCGTGGAACACAGTCCCAGCACCCTGGTCCTTGCCACCATGCCAGATGGATGCATCAAAATCTATTTTTCCATCATCAGACAAGCATCACACTGAAGCAAGGCCGAGTCTTGAGGCGGTTTGTTGTGTTCATGAAACAGTACCTGTAATCATGGTTCATGGCAATAAAAGCAACTCTAGCTCCACCAAACAATATGGAAGCTTCTTCAGGAATTGTCACTTTATCCTGATAAAGACATCTCATATATCTACTTGAAAGCATTTGGTCGTCACTTGTGGTATTTATCAAGAGCAATTAGTTGGATTGGCCTTTTGATCCAATTGTTTGACCCTAAAGAGAAGCGAAAAATGGTGACGGCCCTTAACGAAGAGAAGGAAGCAATGATCAACTAAAAGAGAGCAACAGTTAAACTTAAGGCGACAGCATTGAATTAGAAAACAATTTCATGTTTTGTGACCAGCAACACCAAGGAGATCTTCACACTGCTTGGCCTTCCCTCATTCATTCCTCCGGAAATTCGATCCATCCACATACTGGGAAAGTCGTGAGGATTACAAGGAAGCTGAGCAC